>NC_091157.1:2502775-2727775 GCF_040958095.1 Procambarus clarkii
CTGTTACTTATGCATCGTTAAACGCCTAGATAGAGATGTTGTTGTCTTGCCTATATACTGGGTTTTTTGGAGCTTACAGTCCCCAGAGGGCATTTGAAGGCATAGACGACGTTAGTCTCTTTTAAAGCGTTCTGTTTTGTGTCTGGAGAGTTTCTCATGAGTAGGCTGGCCGTTTTTCTGGTTATATAGTAAATCGTCAGTTGTATCCTCTGATTTTTGTCTGTAGGGATAATGTTTCTATTAACAATATCTTTCAGGACCCTTTCCTCCGTTTTATGAGCTGTGGAAAAGTTCCTGTAAAATAGTCTAATAGGGGGTATAGGTGTTGTGTTAGTTGTCTCTTCAGAGGTTGAATGGCTTTTCACTTTCCTTCTTATGATGTCTTCGACGAAACCATTGGAGAAGCCGTTATTGACTAGGACCTGCCTTACCCTACAGAGTTCTTCGTCGACTTGCTTCCATTCTGAGCTGTGGCTGAGAGCATGGTCGACATATGCGTTAACAACACTCCTCTTGTACCTGTCTGGGCAGTCGCTGTTGGCATTTAGGCACATTCCTATGTTTGTTTCCTTAGTGTAGACTGCAGTGTGGAAACCTCCGCCCTTTTCCATGACTGTTACATCTAGAAAGGGCAGCTTCCCATCCTTTTCCATCTCGTAAGTGAAACGCAGCACGGAACTCTGCTCAAATGCCTCCTTCAGCTCCTACAGATGTCTGACATCAGGTACCTGTGTAAAAATGTCGTTAACATACCTGCAGTATATGGCCGGTTTCAAGTTCATGTCGACTAAGACTTTTTGCTCGATGGTACCCATGTAGAAGTTTGCAAACAGGACACCTAGGGGAGAACCCAGTGCGACCCCATCTACTTGCTTATACATGTGCCCATCCGGGCTCAAGAAGGGTGCCTCTTTAGTACAAGCTTGGAGTAGTTTCCTCAGAATATTTTCTGGTATGTCAAGAGGAGTACAGGCTGGATCACGATACACTCTGTCGGCTATCATTCCGATTGTCTCGTCCACAGGTACGTTGGTAAACAGCGATTCTACGTCCAACGAGGCTCTTATCCCTGTGGCCCGTGTGCCCCGCAGTAAGTCAACAAATTCCTTTAGAGACTTCAGGCTGAAGGCGCAAGGAACATAAGGAGTCAGCAGGCCGTTGAGTCGCTTCGCCAGTCTGTACGTGGGTGTGGGTATCTGGCTAATGATTGGCCGAAGTGGGTTTCCAGGCTTGTGTGTCTTGACATTTCCATACGCATATCCAGGTTTATATTCCCCAATGATCTTTGGCAGGTAAGCTCCAAAAAACATTTTTCATGTAAGCTCCAAAAAACCCAGTATATAGGCAAGACAACAACATCTCTTTCTAGGCGTTTAACGATGCATAAGCAACAGGGCTCCATTAAGGAACATATAATCTCTTCCCACAACCAAACCATCGCCAGAGAAATCCTAGTAAACAACACAGAAATCATCGATAGATACAGCGATAGCAGGCGGCTTGACGTTTGCGAGGCACTACACATCAAGAAGTCAACACCAGCAATCAACAGCGAATTATTGCACAACTGTATTCTACCCACCTCAAGACTCCGCTCCAATATAGAAGCATCAAGAAATATGGACCAATAGGCTTTCTACAAACACTTCTATTCAATATCCATTGTTTCGTGTTCTGTCTTGTGTTGATGAAATTAATACCCTATTAATACTCTTGTTCTGTCTTGTGTTGATGAAATTAATACCCTATTAATGCCACATCTTGTTCTGTCTTGTGTTAATGCCACATCACCCCTTCCACCTCACTCAAATGTAGATATAAAATCGGAGTTGCGTAAGTTCTATTCAGTTGTGTATTTGTGAACTAAAGTCTTTGAAAATGTAATAAGTTTTACGAAACGCGCTCGTGTCGCGTCAGACTAGAAATAAAAATGAATTTTGGAGAATTGATTTTTGATTTACCTCCAACAGTGAAAAGAAATGTACGAAAGATTGAGAAAATTCGTGTTAGAATTATTAATCTTACTTTTTCGGTCATATTTAATAATATATGTCTACAGGAAAGACTGCTACCAAAATATACTAATATATATATATATATATATATATATATATATATATATATATATATATATATATATATATATATATATATATATATATATATATATTTATATTGTGACGGTAAAGCGTTGGTGTTCGGCTGTTTCAAAAGCTGGGGGCAGGGCCTCGTCACATCACAAAAAAAAAAAGAGAAAAGTTTGTCCTTTCGTCTGTGGTAAGGTAATGGGAAGACACACAAAACACAAGTATATAAACAATGAAAATTTAATTACTCTAGAAAACAAGACATGAATAAAGGCAATCTCATAAAATGCAGGACAAATCAACAAACAGAATAACATGAATAATCACTGGCAAATGAAAAGTTACGCTAAGACAAGTAAGTTACAGTGATAGCAAAATTAAATAATATGAGTGCTGGAATACTGGCTTCAAGCTGCCACCTCCCTTAGTACACGAAAGCCAAGGCTTAGTCTACTAGCGAGAGATGTCAACTTCATGGAGCACAAAGATATTCTGACGAGACTGGCGCGCTGCAGCCCAGACGTCGACTTGTGGTGGTGGCGGAGGGCAGGTGCGACGAGACACCAGCCAATTAGCAACAGGCAGGCAGAGGATGAGCAGTTTGCTGGTTACGGCGGTGGCCAGGTGTTGGGGTGTGCAGGGTACGATTTGCTCTCTGGGCAAAACGTTTGGCGATACTGGTGGACTTATCTTCTATATAGTATCTTGTACTTTGATGTAATGATGTAGGGAAGAGCAGGCTCAATCTCTCTTGAAAGAGATTATCGTCACAATATATATATATATATATATATATATATATATATATATATATATATATATATATATATATATATATATATATATATATATATGTATATATATATATATGTATATATATATATATGTATATATATATATATGTATATATATATATATATATATGTATATATATATATATGTATATATATATATATATATGTATATATATATGTATGTATATATATATATGTATATATATATATATATATATATATATATATATATATATGTATATATATATATATATATATATATATATATATATATATATATATATATATATATATATATATATATATATATATATATATATATATATATATATATATATATATATGTCCGAAAAGGTAAGATTAATAATTCTAACACGAATCTTCTGAATATTTCTTATGTTTTTCTTCACTGTCGGTGGTAATAAAAATAACAATTCTCCAAAATTAATTTTGTAATTGTCTGATGCCTGAACACGTTTCGTAATTCGTATTACATTTTCAAAGACTTAATTTACACACAAATTCGTTGTATTTATACTCTATTGGATGAGGTGATTTGGTACAAAAGTTTTGGGTGAGGTGACAAATGCAAGACAGAACACGGAACAATGGGTATAAATTGGATAAGTGAACATATGAATGGAAGTAACTGCAGAAGGTCTATTGGCTCATACTTCCTCTTGCTCCTTCCATATTGGTTCGGGGTCTTGAAGTAGGTAGAATATAGTTGTGCATTAATTGGCTGTTGATTGCTGGTGTTGACCTTTTGATGTGTAGTGCCTGGCTGATGTCAAGCCGCCTGCCATCGCCGTACCTATCGATGATTTCTGTGTTCTTTATTAAGATTTCTCTGGTGATGATCTGGTTGTGAGAAGCGATTATGTGTTCCTTGATGGCTCCCTGTTGCTTATGCATTGTTAGTCGCCTAGAAAGAGACGTTGTTGTCTTGCCTATATACTGAGTTCTTTGGGGCTTACAGTCCCCAAGTGGGCATTTAAAGGCATAGACGACGTTGGTCTCCTTCAAAGCGTTCTGCTTGGTGTCAGGCGAGTTTTTTTATGAGTAGATTGGCCGTTTTTTGGTTTTATAATAAATTATCAATTGTATATTCTGATTTTTGTCTGTAGGGATGACGTTCCTATGAACAATATCTTTCAGGACCCTTTCCTCCGTTTTATGAGCCGTCGAAAAGAAGTTCCTGTAAAATAGTCTAATTGGGGGTACAAGTGTTGTGTTGTTGACTCTTCAGAAGTTGCATGGCGTTATAACCTTTCATTTTATGATGTCTTCAACGAAACCGTTAGAGAAGCCGTTGTTGACTAGGACTTGCCTTACCCTATAGAGTTCTTCATCGACTTCTTTCCATCCTGAGCTGTGGCTTATAGCATGGTCGACGTAAGCATTGACAACACTCCTCTTGTACCTGTCTGGGCAGTCACTATTGACATTAAGGCACATTCCTATGTTTGTTTCTTTGGTGTAGACTGCAGTAAGGAAGCCTCCACTCCTTTCCATGACAGTTACATCCAGAAAGGGCAGCTTCCCATTGTTCTCCCTCTCGTACGTGAAACTCAACACAGAAATCTGCTCAAATGCCTCCTTTAGCTGCTGCAGATCTCTGGCATCAGGTACCTGTGTAAAAATGTCGTCAACATACCTGCAGTACATGGCGGGCTTCCAGCCCATGTCAACTAAGACCCTCTGTTCGATGGTGCCCATATAGATGTTCGCAAACAGGACACCTAGGGGAGAACCCATGGCGACCCCATCTACTTGCTTATACATGTGCCCATCTGGGCTCACGAAGGGTGCCTTTTTAGTGCAGACTTGGAGGAGTTTCCTCAGTATGCTTTCTGGCATGTCAAGAGGAGTGCAAGCCGGTCACTATACACTCTATACACGATATGGCCTGGTATGGGTGACTATCCATGTGCACCATGGATAGTCATGGATAGACTACCATAGGCTCATGTTTACCTATGCGTGTGTGTGTATGTACTCACCTAGTTGTACTCACCTAGTTGTGCTTGCGGGGGTTGAGCTCTGGCTCTTTGGTCCCGCCTCTCAACTGTCAATCAACAGGTGTACAGGTTCCTGAGCCTATTGGGCTCTATCATATCTACACTTGAAACTGTGTATGGAGTCAGCCTCCACCACATCACTTCCTAATGCATTCCATTTGTCAACCACTCTGACACTAAAAAAGTTCTTTCTAATATCTCTGTGGCTCATTTGGGCACTCAGTTTCCACCTGTGTCCCCTAGTGCGTGTGCCCCTTGTGTTAAACAGCCTGTCTTTATCAACCCTGTCAATTCCCTTGAGGATCTTGAATGTGGTGATCATGTCCCCCCTAACTCTTCTGTCTTCCAACGAAGTGAGGTTTAATTCCCGTAGTCTCTCCTCGTAGCTCATACCTCTCAGCTCGGGTACTAGTCTGGTGGCAAACCTTTGAACCTTTTCCATTTTAGTCTTATGCTTGACTAGATATGGACTCCATGCTGGTGCCGCATACTCCAGGATTGGTCTGACATATGTGGTATATAATGTTCTGAAAGATTCCTTACACAAGTTTCTAAAGGCCGTTCTTATATTAGCCAACCTGGCATATGCTGCTGCTGTTATCCTCTTGATATGAGCATCAGGGGACAGGTCTGGCGTGATATCAACCCCCAGGTCTTTCTCTCTCTCGGACTCTTGAAGTATTTCATCTCCCAAGTGATACCTTGTATCTGGTCTCCTGCTTCCTACCCCTATCTTCATTACATTACATTTGCTTGGATTAAACTCTAACAGCCATTTGTTCGACCATTCCTGCAGCTTGTCCAGGTCTTCTTGAAGCCTCAAGCTGTCCTCCTCTGTCTTAATCCTTCTCATAATTTTGGCGTCGTCAGCAAACATTGAGAGGAATGAGTCTATACCCTCTGGGAGATCATTTACGTATATCAGAAACAGGATAGGTCCAAGTACAGAGCCCTGTGGGACTCCACTGGTGACTTCACGCCAGTCTGAGGTCTCACCGCTCACTGTAACTCTCTGCTTCCTATTGTTTAGGTACTCCCTTATCCACTGGAGCGCCCTACCAGTTACTCCTGCCTGTTTCTCTAGCTTATGCATCAACCTTTTATGGGGTACTGTGTCAAAGGCTTTCCGACAGTCCAAAAAAATGCAGTCCGCCCACCCTTCTCTTTCTTGTTTAATCTTTGTCACCTGATCGTAGAATTCTATCAATCCTGTAAGGCAAGATTTACCCTCCCTGAACCCATGTTGATGGGTTGTCACGAAGTCTCTTCTCTCCAGATGTGTTACTAGGTTTTTTCTCACAATCTTTTCCATCACCTTGCATGGTATACAAGTTAAGGACACTGGCCTGTAGTTCAGTGCCTCTTGTCTGTCACCCTTTTTGTATATTGGTACTACATTAGCAGTCTTCCATATTTCTGGTAGGTCCCCCGTTTCCAGTGACCTACTATACACTATGGAGAGTGGTAGGCAAAGTGCTCCTGCACACTCTTTCAATACCCATGGCGAGATTCCATCCGGCCCGACAGCTTTTCTCACATCCAGCTCCAATAGGTGCTTCTTGACCTCATCTCTTGTAATTTCGAACCTATCCAAGTTCGCCTGGTTTGCTGCCACCTCTTCTAGCGCCACGACATCTCCCTGTTCTATTGTAAAGACCTCCTGGAACCTTTTGTTGAGTTCTTCACACACCTCTTTGTCATTCTCTGTGTACCTGTCCTCGCCCACCCTAAGTTTCATCACCTGTTCCTTCACTGTTGTCTTCCTCCTGATGTGACTGTGTAGTAGCTTGGGTTCGGTCTTGGCTTTATTAGCTATATCATTTTCATACCTTTTCTCAGCTGCTCTTCTCACACTGACATACTCGTTCCTGGTTCTCTGGTATCTCTCTCTACTTTCTGGTGTTCTGTTATTACGGAAGTTCCTCCATGCCCTTTTGTTTTGCTCCTTTGCTTTCATACATTCTTTATTAAACCACGGATTCTTCCTTTGCTTCTCTGTTTTTTCCTGTCGGGCTGGGACAAACCTGCTTACAGCCTCCTGACATTTTTGGGTGACATAGTCCATCATGTCTTGTACGGACTTGGTTCCGAGTTCTGTGTCCCAATGTATATCCCATAGGATTTTATTCATTTCCTCATAATTTCCCTTTCGGTACGCCAGCCCTTTGGTTCCCAGTTCTTTTTTGGGGGTGATAATTCCCAGCTCAACCAGGTACTCAAAGCTCAATACACTGTGATCACTCATTCCCAAGGGGGCTTCCAACTTAACTTTCCTTATATCCGACTCATTTAGGGTAAATATCAGATCAAGCAAGGCTGGTTCATCCCCTCCTCTCATTCTTGTCGGTCCCTTATGTGTATGTGTATGCGTGTGTGTGTGTGTGTGTGTGTTTGTTTGTTTGCTTTACATGAATCTGATCGATTACCATGTGTATATTTGATTATTATTGAGTAAACACATTAAGGGAGGACGGCCTGGTATGGGTGATAATCCATGTGTACCATTCACCATAGGCACATGTGTACCTAGGTGTGTGTGTGTGTGTTTGTTTGTTTATGTTATACGAATTTGATAGATTATCACGTGTACATGTGAGTATCAATGTGTACACACATTGATACACGCAGTCCGGGTCATGGGATGGTAGACGCGTTGCGCGTTGCTCGTTCGATTAAGCTTCATATTTCGGGACATTAGAGGGATACACAGAAAATTCGTTGATTAGTGATTATACAAAGTGCAGCACACCGATTAGAAACTACAAAATTCATGGATTGCGTCCGATAGTGCAAATTAGTCAAGATCAGTGGTACGACATCAGTGTCAAGACAAGCACGTGGCGCCACTGATTGGTCAGAGGGTACGCAACTTGATGTGACAGTGAAGACGAAAACTAATAGTGAATAGAATAGTGAGGAAGTGAGTCTAAAACGTCCAGCATTAGAGCTATAACGGTGCTAAGGGGAACAAGAAGCTGATTACTGGTGTATAAGGAATAAGTGGGAGGTATCTACGCCTGGCAGCAGCGTGGACTCCAGCAGGCCTACGAGACGTCAACAGTACTTCTATCATATGTTTGTGTTGTGGGGGGGGGGGGGGGAGTGGATTGATGGTAAGACCTCTCAATAAGTCAGTACACCACTAGTGTACAGACTTAATGTATTATAATAGTTAGTCTTGGATATAAGTAACAAACATAAACGAACCTCAAGACACCGTATACGGCTCACGGCTCACGTGGGTTCTCGTTTCGTGGCACCCAAGTGGGAACAAAAAAAAACTACACAACCCCCTACCTTCTCTCACCCCTACCCCCACCCCCCTCACTGTAGCACCTCCAACAGTACAGTACTCCAACAGTACCCTTAAGTCTTCGACAGAGTGCAGGGTTTATATAATATCATATCAAAGTCACTAAAGCATTCCATTCAATGATACAAGAGAAATTGGTAGACAGGAGGCTAGGACCTTAATATGACCTCACCGGACAAACCGCTAAGTCCCCTAGATCTCCCCCCCCCCCTCCCCTCCACAGTAAACTGAAGACAACACCCTCACGTACACGCACACGCTCACACACACACGCTCACACACACACACACACACACACACACACACACACACACACACACACACACACACACACACACACACACACACACACACACACACACACACACACACACACATGCTCCCTTGATGCTCATATCAAGAGGATAACAGCAGCAGCATATGCCAGGTTGGCTAACATAAGAACGGCCTTTAGAAACTTGTGTAAGGAATCTTTCAGAACATTATATACCACATATGTCAGACCAATCCTGGAGTATGCGGCACCAGCATGGAGTCCATATCTAGTCAAGCATAAGACTAAAATGGAAAAGGTTCAAAGGTTTGCCACCAGACTAGTACCCGAGCTGAGAGGTATGAGCTACGAGGAGAGACTACGGGAATTAAACCTCACTTCGTTGGAAGACAGAAGAGTTAGGGGGGACATGATCACCACATTCAAGATCCTAAAGGGAATTGACAGGGTTGATAAAGACAGGCTGTTTAACACAAGGGGCACACGCACTAGAGGACACAGGTGGAAACTGAGTGCCCAAATGAGCCACAGAGATATTAGAAAGAACTTTTTTAGTGTCAGAGTGGTTGACAAATGGAATGCATTAGGAAGTGATGTGGTGGTGGCTGACTCCATACACAGTTTCAAGTGTAGATATGATAGAGCCCAATAGGCTCAGGAACCTGTACACCTGTTGATTGACAGTTGAGAGGCGGGACCAAAGAGCCAGAGCTCAACCCCCGCAAGCACAACTAGGTGAGTACACACACACACACACACACACACACAAAGCAGCTAACGTAGTCCCGATATACAAGAAAAAGGATAGACAGGAGGCACTGAACTACAGGCCAGTGTCCCTAACCTGCATACCATGCAAGCTGATGGAGAAGATTGTGCGAAAAAAACTAGTGGAGCATCTGGAGCGAAGGAACTTCGTAACACAGCATCAACATGGGTTTAGGGATGGCAGGTCCTGCCTCACAGGGTTACTTGAATTCTACGACCAGGCAACAAAAATAAGGCAAGAAAGAGAAGGGTGGGCAGACTGCATATTTTTGGATTGTCAGAAAGCCTTTGATACAGTGCCACACAAGAGGCTAGTGCGAAAGTTGGAGATGCAGGCTGGAGTGAAAGGGAAGGTACTCCGGTGGATAGAGGAGTACCTCAGCAACAGGCGACAACGAGTCTGTGTGAGGGGTGAGGTCTCAGATTGGCGAGACGTCACAAGTGGAGTCCCGCAGGGGTCAGTCCTTGGACCTATACTGTTTCTGGTATATGTAAATGATCTCCCAGAGGGTATAGATTCGTTCCTCTCAATGTTTGCCAACGATGCAAATATTATGAGGAGGATTGAAACAGAGGATGATAGTAGGAGGCTACAAGATGACCTGGATAGACTGAGTGAATGGTCCAACAAATGGCTGTTGAAGTTCAACCCGAGTAAATGCAAAGTAATGAAACTAGGCAATGGAAACAGGAGGCCAGACACAGGGTACAAAATAGGAGATGAAGTACTTAATGAAACAGACAGAGAGAAAGATGTAGGAGTTGATATCACACCAAACCTGTCTCCTGAAGCCCACATAAAGAGGAATAACGTTTGCGGCATATGCGAGGCTGGCTAACATCAGAACGGCGTTCAGGAACCTGTGTAAGGAATCATTCAGAATCTTGTACACAACATATGTACGACCAATCCTGGAGTATGCGGGCCCAGCAAGAGCCCGTACCTTGTCAAGCACATGACGAAGCTGGAAAAAGTCCAAAGGTATGCTACTAGACTAGTCCCAGAACGAAGAGGCATGAGTTATGAGGAAAGGCTGCGAGAAATGCACCTTACGACACTGGAAGACAGAAGAGTAAGGAGGGACATGATCACAACCTACAAAATCCTCAGGGGAATCGATCGGGTAAACAAGGATGAACTATTCAACACTGGAGGGACGCGAACAAGAAGACACAGGTGGAAGCTGAGTACCCAAATGAGCCACAGAGACATTAGAAGGAACTTTTTCAGTGTCAGAGTAGGTAACGGATGGAATGCATTAGGCAGTGATGTGGTGGAGGCTGAGTCCATACACAGTTTTAAATGTAGATATGATAGAGCCCAGTAGGCTTAGGAATCTGTACACCAGTTGATTGACAGTTGAGAGGCAGGACCAAAGAGCCAAAGCTCAAACCCCGCAAGCACAAATAGGTGAGTATACACACACACAATCACAAACAGGATTTGACACCCTGGCGAGAAGCGACCATTCCTATCTCCCCCTCCTAGCTGACACTTCCCTCTCTCACGCTCTCCTCTCCCCCTCTCTCTCATTAGTTCCCCCCCTCTCTCTCTCTCCCTCTCCCTCTAACTCTCTCCCTCTCAACCACTCCCTCCCCCTCTCTCACTCACACTTGTCTCCCCCCAATTTCTCTGTCTCTGTCTCTGTCACTGTTTCTGTCTCTGTCTCTGTCTCTGTCTCTGTCTCTCTCTTCTCTCTCTTCTCTCTCTTCTCTCTCTTCTCTCTCTTCTCTCTCTTCTCTCTCTCTCTCTCTCTCTCTCTCTCTCTCTCTCTCTCTCTCTCTCTCTCTCTCTCTCTCTCTCTCCCCCTTCTTCTCTATTATCTCTCTCCCCCCTTCTCTCTCATCTCTCTCCCCCCCTTCTCTCTCATCTCTCTCTCCCCCCCTTCTCTCTCATCTCTCCCCCCTTCTCTTTCATCTCTCCCCCCTTCTATCTCATCTCTCTCCCCCCCTTCCCTCTCATCTCTCTCTCCCCCCTTCTCTCTCATCTCTCTCCCCCCTTCTCTCTCATCTCTCTCCCCCCTTCTCTCTCATCTCTTTCCCCCCTTCTCTCTCATCTCTCCCCCCCCTTCCCTCTCATCTCTCTCTCCCCCCTTCTCTCTCATCTCTCTCCCCCCTTCTCTCTCATCTCTCCCCCTTCTCTCTCATCCCTCCCCCTTCTCTCTCATCTCTCTCCCCCCTTCTCTATCATCTCTCTCCCCCCCTTTTCTCTCTCATCTCTCTCCCCCCTTTTCTCTCTCATCTCTCTCCCCCCTTTCTCTCTCATCTCTCCCCCCTTTCTCTCTCATCTCTCCCCCCTTCTCTCTCATCCCTCTCCCCCCTTCTCTCTTATCTCTCTCCCCACCCACCCCCCTTCTCTCTCATCTCTCTCAACTATCTCCCACCTCTATCTCTCTCATAGGGAGAAAACATGTCTGTGAGACTGACTCCGGGAAGCAGCCACAGGAACACAGACATGGGAGGGACAAACTCAGAGGATGGGGGGGAACAGGAAGCCTGGATTAAGGGAAAATTCCAGCAAATGTGGGATTAATTCAGTGAAGGACTGAGGGTAATGAGGGAGACAGTAACCAACCTGCAGGATGAACTAAGGGCAGCAAAGGAGGAGATAAGAAGCCTGAAGGAGACTCCCTCCCCAATATAAGACACGAACTGAGATATGAATGCTACTGTTGAGGGGAATTCTTCACCACAACGCTCTTTTGCAGAACTGTTTAAAAAGAGCCCTGAAGCTAGATCTGCAGTTAGGGAAGTTGACATGGAAGTGGCTTCTCAGGATGCAGCTAAATGTACTAGCCAGCTGATAGAGCAGAAAAGGGCAGAAGTAATAGTAGGCATTAGGGAGCAAACAGGGACCAGTCCAATAGACAGGAGAGAGAAGGACAAAAATGAAGTTAATGAGATCCTTAAGGGACTAAAGATGGAAAGGGCTGACCAAAATATCGAAAAGGTTTTCAGGATCGGACGGTACAACAAGGACAGAGACCGACTGATAAAGATGGTATTCACAAGCAAGAGATTTGTTAGCAAGGAAGAGTGGACTAGCAAATGTACAGAAGTTCAAAAAAGTATTCGTACAGAGGGATATGACAAGGGACGAGAGTAGGAAGGCAGCATCCGCCAGGATGGAGTGCAGGGAGAGAGAAAGAAATCAGGGAGTCACAACCCCGAGCCCTACAATCCCAGAGGGGAGCGGGGAACCCTCCACAAGCAGCTCAACAGACACAGTGAGAGAAGCACCTCCCCCATCCTCCACCCAATAGATGCCCTACCTGCCCCAACCCCTGGTGCCCACCTTGGGTACTTACCCCCCACTCTCCCCTCCTCAGAACCTCCCATCTTCCCCACCCCACCAGGCCCTCCTTAATCCCCCATGCCCTCCCTTCTCCCCGACCCCCAAGCCCTTAATTCCCCCCCCCTTCGATACTCTCCAGTATCCCCCACCTGCTTGAGGCCATCCTTCTCCCCCACTATCCTAAACCCTTCCTGCTCCCCCACTCTCCTAAGCCCTCCCTTCTTCCTCAACCCTCTCAGCACTCCCTTTCCCCCATTCTCATCCCCCCCAAGCCCTCCTCCCTGTTATACACCCCCGAGCCCCCATTCCCCCCATTCCTCCAAACCCTCCCTCCTCACACACCACACCAAGCCTCCCCTTCTCCCACACTTCCCAAAGCCTTCCCCTCTCACCCACTCCCCCAAGCCTTCTCCTCTCACCCACCTTGTCCAAGCCTCCCCACCCCTCAAGCCTCCACCGCCTCCCCACCCCCAACCCTCCCCCGTCTCCCCACCCCCTACACCACCCTCCACGTACCGGATCCCCCAGCCCCCACACAAACCAGATCCCCCCAGGTCCCCCTTCATAGGTCCTCCCATCCCAGTCCCTCCCTGTTTCACTGCTTCAGGGGAAGCAAAAGGATTTGAGAAGGGACAGAAGAGAGTCAGTTTCAGGGTGATGTACTCGAACATAGATGGGATCACAAGCAAGGCAAGAGAAATATGGGAAAGAGCACAGGAAGTGAGCCCAGATGTAATCGGACTCACTGAAACAAAACTCTCAGGAATCACAACGAATTGGGTGTTTTCCCAGAACTACACTGTAATAAGGAAAGAGAGGGAGGGATGGGGAGGAGGTGGAGTGGCCCTACTAATGAGAAAAGAATGGAGTTTCAAGGAGATGGCCATCCCAGGCTGTGAGGGTTTCAGAGACTACATAACAGGCATCATGACACTGGAAGGACCAAAAGTAGTAGTAGCTGTGATATATAACCCTCCACCAAATGACAGAAGACCAAGGCAAGAGTATGACAACAACAACACGGCAGTTAACACTATAACTGAGAAGGCAGCCTCTGCTGCCTGTAGAAATAGATCCCATCTGGTCATCATGGGGGAATTCAATCATGGAAGGATAGACTGGGAAACAAGGATCCGCATGGAGGAGAGGATACATGGAGAACCAAGCTAATGGAGGTGGCAACAAGAAACATTCTAAGCCAACATGTCAAGGAACCCACTAGGATAAGAGGTAATAATGAACCAGCAAGATTCGACCTAGTCTTCACTCTGAACAACTCCGACATAAGGGAAATCGGTTTTGAGGCCCCAGTAGGAATAAGCGACCACAGTACACTGGTGTTTGAGTATCTGGTTGAGGAAGGGTTAATGAACTCGAGGAGCGGCACTGAAAACAAAAGGCTGGCTTTCCGTTAGGGAAACTACGAGGAGATAAGAAGATTCCTAACAGATATAACATGGGTAACAGAGCTCAGGGGTAAGACGGCCCAAGACTACATCAGACTGGACCACATCACGCAGAAGTACAAGGACGCAGCAAACAAGTTTGTCCCAGTCCAAAAGGAAGACAACGACATGAAGATGAGAAACCCATGGTTTAATCAGAGATGTTGACTAGCTAAGCAGCAAAGTAAAAGTGCATGGAGAAACTATAGGAATAACAGGACACTTGGGAGCAGAGAAAGATACCAGAGTGTCAGGATGAGAAGAGAGGCAGAAAGACAATACGAAAATGACATCACGAGCAAGGCAAAGACTCGGCCTAAATTGCTGCACATCAGGAGAAAAACAACAGTTTTTTATTTTTTTTTCTATCACAGACGTGGCCACACAGTTACAATGCTAACCAGCCAACTTGTCCTCTTAAAAAGAACGTCGGTTTTGGCCGTTTGCCCGTATGGCCGAATTTGGACGTAATTTGAAAATGAAAAAAAATGAAAATATATTTGGGATTTTTTTTTTTCAACAACAGTAAGTTAAGGGTCCTCTGATAGGTTAGGTGGGCAGGAAATTCTCATAAAGTTTCAAAACGTTATGAAAAACGTTAATTTAAAGTGCCCTCTCATAACCTCTGCGCGTACGCGGGACAACTCAAACAGAAAACGGAAGAGAACGTCACTTTTATGAGTCGATTTCATTTCAAATTACGTCCAAATTTAGCCATATCGCGCATACGAGCCAAAAGTGACGTTATTTTTAAGAGGACGGGTTGAACCAGCATATATACATTTTCTTCTGTCCTCCATGGACAGGGTTAGAGATGTGTTAAACATATAGTTCAAGGGTTTATTGAACAATCAACAGAGAAGGTGATTCGGTGCTTTTAAAATGCTAAGCTAACCTACACACGTAAATACATAGATACACAGATTTACGTATGCCCTACATAAAGTGTTCGATGTGTCCTTTACATAGTGTCATTAATGTGCATTTACAAAGGTGAAATGTAATTCTGATCAGCTTTCATATATACTTTATACACATACGTATACATACACACACACATGCATTCACATACATTTGTCTCTTTTACTCTGACAGGGTGAGATAGCTGATAGAGAAACTAGTGTGCAATTAAGCACTTAATTACTGAAAGTGATTAAGGTGTTTTTAAAAGCTCAGGTAATATAGTTACATCACATACATACATTGTATAATTGATACATTACATGGTTAATCTTGGGTACAAGTCCAATATATCATCAAATGTTCCAGTACTCATATAGAAATTACACAGTTCAGCATACCTTAGCCCAGGAATGCGAAAGTCGGTCAATATTGGACATTCTACAATATAATGTTAAAGAGAGTGCATGTTTTCGCTTTCACAAAGTTGACACATTGTGTACTCGACATTTGAGTTTTCAGAAAGCTGCCAGATACGTCTATATCCCAGGCATATTCTGGCCACTATAACATCACATTGCTGTGTTCTTGTTCTATTAGACCCATATGTGAATGTCTCCTCACGATATCTATCGATATCTATCATAATATTTAATGCTACAACTTTCCGGTCTTTGTGAATTTGTTAGGTCGGTGAGATCTTCATTAGATATTTGTTTAAGTATTCTCTTTGTCACTGCTAATGAAACACCCAAATCAATTTCTACCACTGGTTTTCTACAGGCTGTCTTTGCAAGCATATCAACAAGGCATGCAAGGCATGTCATGCCTTGAGATGCCAACATGTGATGGTATCCATAGGAATTTAATTTCAAATCTGTTTTTTTTAGCAGCTAAAACATTCATTCGAATATCACTGACTATTTTCTGGGTGTCACTACTATGTACGTTCAATGCCAGGAGTGCACTCTGCGAGTCACAGTATATAAGTCCACTGCCTTTGTGTGGTAATGAAATTAAGGATAGGGGCAGAAGGTTTCACTACAAACGACAAGGAAGTGTGTGAGGAACTGAATAAGAAATTCCAGGAGGTCTTCACCTCAGAGCAAGGAGAAATTCCAGAGATAAGAGAGGGAATAGTTAACCAGGAACCACTAGAAGAGTTTGAGATTACCAGTGGGGAAGTAAGGAAGTTGTTACTAGAGTTGGATGTGACAAAGGCTATAGGCCCAGATGGAATCTCCCCTTGGATACTAAAGGAAGGGAGCAGAAGCACTGTGCCTCCCACTCTCCATGGTGTATAACAAATCACTGGCAACAGGGTAGCTGCCAGAAATTTGGAAAACAGCTAATGTAGTCCCGATATACAAGAAGGGGGATAGACAGGAGGCACTGAACTACAGGCCAGTGTCCCTAACCAGCATACCATGCAAGCTGATGGAGAAGATTGTGCGAAGGAACCTAGTGGAACATCTGGAGCGAAGTTGACTTTGTAACACAGCATCAACATGGGTTCAAGGATGGCAAGTCCTGCCTCACAGGGTTACTTGAATTCTATGACCAGGCAAGAAAAGAGAGGACAGACTGCATTTTTTTGGATTGCCAGAAAGCCTTTGATACAGTACCACAGAAGAGGCTAGCGAAAAAGCTGGAGATGCAGGCTGGAGTGAAAGGGAAGGTACTCCATTGGATAAGGGAGTACCTAAGCAACAGAAGACAACGAGTTACTGTGAGGGGGTGAGGTCTCAAATTGGCGAGACGTCACAAGTGGAGTCCCGCAGGGGTCAGTCCTTGGACCTATACTGTTTCTGATAAATGTAAATGATCTCCCAGAGGGTATAGACTCGTTTTTCTCAATGTTTGCTGATGACGCAAAAATTACAAGGTGATTGAAACAGAGGAAAATAGTAGGAGGCTACAAAACGACCTGAAAAGATTGAATAAATGGTCAAACAAATGGCTGCTCAAGTTCAACCCGAGTAAATACAAAGTAATGAAACTAGGCGGTGGAAACAGAAGGCCAGACACAGGATACAGAATAGGAGAGGAAGTACTCCATGAAACGGACAGAGAAAAAGATCTAGGGGGTTGATATCACACCAAACCTGTCTCCTGAAGCTCACATAAAAAGAATTACGTCTGCGGCATATGCGAGCCTGGCTAACATCAGAACAGTAATCAGGAACCTGTGTAAGGAGTCATTTAGAATCTTGTATACCACATATGTAAGACCAATCCTGGAGTATGCAGCACCTGCATGGAGCCCGTACTTTGTCAAGCACAAAACGAAGCTGGAAAAGTTTCAGAGGTATACCACTAAACTTGTCTCGGAACAAAGAGTCATGAGTTACGAGGAAAGGATGTGAGAGATGCACCTAAGGTAAGGTAATTATCAAAAGAAAGCACCAAACCAGGAAGGCTATGTAACACCATCAAAGTGCGAAATAATTAGAGGGCGCTAAATATCACCAAGAATGTCAATACGAGAACAGAAACGCATAAGTTGAACAATATTAAAAGTATCCGATTCACCAAGAATTCTATCAAGGGACAAATGACCGCAAGGGACAGTCAGAAAGCAATACACACGCTCCTCCTGGAAGTCAGGACATTACTAACTACAGAGGACCAACAACCCTGCCAACGGGCAACGATGGAAGAATGAATAACAGGATAAAAGTCGGAATAACGAATACCTTTACGGGAGATGGGACAAGAACGGATAGCTTCACTAGCGGCAGCATCCGAACGCTCATTGAAAGAAACACCAATATGGCTGGGAACCCAGCAAGACTCTACTGATTTAAATTTTCTAGAAATAAGAAACAGCCAATGTTGAATCTCGATGACCACCGGATGGACAGGATTAAAGGATCCTAGAGCCATGAGGGCTATACGAGAGTCAACTACAACCACAAAGGAGGAACGACAATGAGAAAGCAAGAGACGGAGAGCACAGAGAATAGCACAAAGTTCTGCTGTGAAGACACTAGCCTCCGAAGGGAGGCGACACATATAAGTGCGGTCAGGAAAAACAACAGAGTAGCCCACACCATCCGCAGACTTAGACCCATCGGTGAAGACGGAAATAGAGTGGGAGTGTGAAGAAAAGTGCTCAAGGAAAAGGTGTTTCAGAACCGTAGGAGGGGTAAAAGCTTTAGTGAAGCGAGTCAAGGACGTACAAAACTTTGGAAGGGGATTCTCCACGGAGGCAAGGAAGGAACAATACGAGGAGAAACATTAGAAATATGAACAGAAAGAGAATCCTGTAAGCGAGATAACGGGACAGAATGAGGGAGGCGATGAAGAGGAACAGGAACCACAGAACGGGTAAAAGTTAAAGCACGACAGAGGCGAGAGGAAGGATGTTGTAAGGACCGCGCAAGATAGCGAAGACAGTAGCGATCACGGCAGTCCTGGAGAGAGAGGAAGCCAGTGTCAACATACAAACTGAGGGCGGAAGTTGAACGAAATGCACCTGTGCTGAGACGCAATCCAGCATGGTGCAAAGCATAAAGACGGCGAAGAGTAGAAGGAGAGGCAGAAGAGTAAACCGGGCCACCATAATGGAGTTTAGACAGGAGGAGCGAGGAGTGCAAATAGAGGAGCGTGCGCCTATCCGCTCCCCAAGAAGTATGGGACAAACCCTTAATTAGGTTAAGGGCCTTAGAGCATTCAACTTGGAGGTAAGAGATATGGGCTGACCAAGACAAACGAGTGTCAAAGATTAACCCCAAAAGCTTAGCGGAATCCCAGTACACAATGGGATGACCATAAAGAGACAAAGAGGGACGAAGAACGACATGCTTCGGAGTAAAAGTCATAGCACAAGTCTTAGACGCAGAGAACTTGAAGCCATGATCGGTGGCCCAAGACGACATGACATCAACCGCAAGTTGAAGCCGCCGTTGAAGGAGAGGCAAATCATCACCCTGACAGCAAAGGGTAAGATCGTCAAGTTATTGAGCGAAGAAGATACCAGAAGGCAGAGAGGAAAGAAGACCATTGAGGGCAACTAGAAAAAGAGTAGTGCTCAGAACACTTCCCTGGGATACACATTCATACTGCCAAAAAGGGGCAGAGAGAGTGGTACCAAGACGCACACAAAAGGAACGATGAGAGAGGAAACTCAGGAGGAAGAGAGGGAGATTCCCACGAAGGCCAAAAGAATGAAGTTGATACAAAATATGAATCCGCCAGATAGTGTCGTAAGCCTTTTCCAGGTCAAAAAGGACGGCAACAACGGAGGTTTTCACAGCAAAAGCAGTACGAATATAGACCAAGTTCACCAGGACATCCGTTGTGCTGCGGCACTTGCAAAAACCAAATTGAGAAGGGGAGAGGTGGTGATAAAGTACTAAGAACCACATCAAACGAACGTTAACCATACGTTCAAAGAGCTTGCAGACACAACTCGTGAGGGCAATAGGGCGGAAATCCTTGGGGGATGACCCGAGAGACCCTGGTTTCCGAACAGGGAGGACAACAGCATCGAGCGGACTGACGACGACTTTCAGACCCGATTGTACAGACTCAGTAAATACTGGGAGGTGCACAGAGGGAGATGGCAATGTATTTCATAATAAATGCCATCGGAGCCCGCCGCCGGAGAACCGCAGAGGGCCAGGGCAGACTGAAGGTCAGAGAGAGAGAAGGGATCATTATAGGGAAGGTGAAGATGAGTACAGAAATTTAAAGGACGAGATTCAAGAATAGGCTTATGAAGAAGGAAGGATTGGGGAAGATGAAAACCAGAACTAACAGATGAAAAGTGGAAACCCAGTTCAGTCGTGACCTGCAACGGGTCCGCCACAAGAGCACCACGGAGGCAAAGGACCGGCGAAACATCGGGAATGAATTTACCTGCAATCTTGCGAATACGCTTCCAGACCAGTGGTAGAAGAGTCTCAGACGTAATGGTGGAGACATAAGATATCCAGAAAGAAAGTTTAGCCACACGTATGGTCCTACCGGCTACCGCACTTGCTATCCGAAACAAATGAAAAGACCCAACTGTCTGCCGGTGGCGATGTCTCTTCCAGGCTGCACGCTTACAGCGGACAGCCCGAGCACAGTCCACATTCCACCAGGGAACGTACTTCCGCGTTCCACGAGAGGAAGAGCGAGGAATAGAGAGGAGGGCAACGTCGGAGACAGTGTCATGAAAAAGAAGGAGGGCGCGAGGGAGAGGCAGAACGGAGAGGTCGGAAATAGTAGCACGGAGAGTAAAGAGGCGCCAGTCAGCCTCGGCAAACCGCCACCTAGGGAAGGAGAGAGGAGAGTGAAAAGAAAAAAAAGAAACAACGATAGGAAAATGATCACTGCCATGAAGGTCATCAAGGATCCACCACCTGAAATCCAAGGAAAGTGATGACGAGCACAGAGAAAGATCGAGACAGGGAAGGGAGCGAGTCCGAAAGTCCAAATGAGTGGGCTCACCAGAATTAAGAAGGGACAGGGAAGAAAAGAGGATAAAAGGTTCAAGGAGGCGACTCCGGGTGTTTGTCAGCACATCACCCCAAAGGGCATAATGACAATTGAAATCGCCCAGCAGGAACACAGGCTCCGACAAGGAGTCTAGGAGGTGTTTAAGATCGGGAAGAGTAAATGGGACAGTTGGGGGGGGGAAGATAAATGGAACAAACCGTGTACCATTTACGCACAAAGACACGGGCAGCAGAACAGTGTAGAGGCGAGGGAAAAAAGTAAGGGGGTGAAGGGAACATCTGAGCAAATCAAGAGAGCAGAAGAGTTATGGGCCTCAGAAACAGTTGGGGGGGGGGAAGAAAAAATAATAGCAACGGAAGCAACCAGGACGAGCACCAAGCATCGGCTCCTGGAGACAGACACAAAGGGGCGAAAACTGTGAAATTAGAAGTTGGAGGTCAAGGAAATTGGTGTAATATTCATGGATGTTCCACTGAAGAATAGACATCTGCAAAAGGAGAAAGTATAGCATCAAAGAGCAAAGAAGAAACAAAGGTGAAAAAGGAACACAGCACGTTAAAGAAGCACAGGGTCAGGGTCAGCGAAGTCAGGGTTAGGGGGGCATGGGTAAACTGAGTAAAGAAGGAGGGAAAGAAGCGGGAGGGCAGACCAGAGGTGGACGAGCAGGGTCTGGAGGAGGAGAAGGAAGAGGAGGAGGAGGGGCAGAAAGAGGGGAGCACACCTTAGCAAGGGCAGTAACCGAGACGGAACTGGTGGCTAAAGAAACACCCACAGTAGGATTAGGGGGCTCCACCACCGAAGCGGGAGGGGAAGGAACGATAGAATCAGAGATAGGGGGTGAAGAAGAAAGCGAAGGTTTCTTACCTACCGGGGAGGAAGAAGGAGAGAAGCCAGGTTTCCGCTTCTGACTCAAAGAGACAGGTGTCTTAGCAGCAATGTACTGGGCTACAGACTCCAGCATCTCGATAGGAGAAGAGCGAGAGCAAACAACACGACCAGCAGGAGAGCGATGGACATCGGCCCGCACAGTCAGGCGGCGTGGAGAGCCAAGAGATGGAAGAGAATGACGCGAAGGAGGACCAGAGGGAGAGGAGAAAGAAGACACAGGAGACATGACAGACTGGGTAGAAAGAAGGGGAGCCCTAGACAGAGAACCAGAAGGGGGACCAGGAAAAGACAAACGGTCCCGGTGCTTTAAGTTGAGGACGGCCGCCTCAAGTTTGTAACGTATACACGTGCGGGAGAAGGTAGGGTGGGCCTCACCGCAATTGAGGCAGCGGGTCTGGGGAGAAGTGCACTCCAACTTAGAGAGACCCTCGCCTCCATACATGGGACAGAGAGAGAGACAGGACTAGAACATTTGAGGGCACCATGCCCAAACCTCCAGCATTTATTGCAGAGCCAAGGAGACGGAATATACTCCTGAACGGAGCATCTGGCACCAGCAGGAATGACCGAGGGTGGAAGGGTCCTACCATTAATGGTAATCTTCACAACCCGAAGGGGCAGACAGCGATGACCACGAGGGGGACGAGTAAACGTATCCACCTGGAGGACAGAATGATCCTGGGCCTCGAGGATATGCTTGATATCCTCGTGGCAGTCTTTTAGATTCCTAACACCGGTTGCAACATGGTGCGGAAGGAGAACAGAGCCAACACTGGCATTTAACCAAGCATTCTTTAAGACCCGAACAGGGGTCTCGCCAAGGCAGAATAAGGCGGCCAAGCGGGTGGCTGCATCTTGAGAAGGGGCAGCAACGATACGGGTACTGAGACAGGTGGGGTTGAAGGCAACAGAGGCATCTATGGAATCTACAAGATCCCTATGAAGGGAAAAATCGTCAGGAGGAGTCAATCTAAAGAATCTAAAGGATGGAGGTCAAAGTACTTAGTCCACGTAGCAGGACCAAACAAAGCATGGTACGAATTAGTATGGGAAGGGAGCATACGAGAGCGACCGTGGCGGGGACGGCGATGAGAACCTTTAGAGAGAGACGGGTCAAAAGGTGCAGTAGTCACAATAAGAGATGGAGTCGTGCAAGGGGACGAGGCGGTCACCACAGCAGGCTTGGGGCTCTACCCAACCACAGAGGAGGGAGAGGAGCAGGGAGGAAGAGTCCGGTCTGGGCCTAAACCGGGCCCTGCAGCGGGGGCTACAGATCCTGGTCTTCCAGGACGGTCCGACTCAGGGGCCTGGTCGCCCACCCCATGAGCCTGGGTAAGAGAAGTCATGTCGTCATCCGTGCAGCAAACAGTATCAAAAGTTTGGGACCTGAACCAAGGGATACAACCTACCAGGGCAGCCAGGGAGGCTGAGCGCTGGCCAGTGCAGGAAGGGTGTGTCGTCCCCAGCGGTGCTCCCCCTCTTCAACAGGGGAGTCCTACTACATCGTCCATTCTCCCACACTGGTGCTAAGACCCCATTCCCCCATATCGCCCTAGCCTGGACACCCAACCATCCACTCAGGGCGGCCCCTCACAGGCGACCCCTCCAGCGGGTGGTCCGATGACTCACAAGGCCCCTACGTGGTGTCCTTCAGCACATACACCACCCAAAGAGGGGGCACAGGCAACCCAGACCGGTCCCAGGGAGGTGTATGTGAGCCCCTCACCAAGGCAAGGAGGCATCACGGAGGAGAGAGAGTTGCACCTTGAGACAGTGAAAGACAGAAGAGTAAGGGGAGACATGATCACAACCTATAAAATCCTCTAGGGGTATTGACAGGGTGGACAAGGATAAACTATTCAACACTGGTGGTACATGAAGAAGGGGACATAGGTGGAAACTGAGTACCCAAATGAGCCACAGGGACGTTAGAAAGAACTTTTTCAGTGTCAGAGTAGTTAACGGATGGAATGCATTAGGCAGTGATGTGGTGGAGGCTGACTCCATACACAGTTTTAAATGTAGATATGATAGAGCCCAGTAGGTTCAGGAATCTGTACATCACTTGATTGACGGTTCAGAGGCGGGACCAAAGAGCCAAAGCTGAACCCCTGCAAGCACAAATAGCTGAGGTGAGTACACCTGCAAGCACAAATAGGTGAGTACACACGCACACACACACATGCACGCACACACATGCACACACATTGCCAGGCTGGCCAACATACGAACGGCATTCAGAAACTTGTGAAAAAGAATAATTCAGAACTTTGTATACCACATATGTCAGGCCAATCCTGGAGTATGCAGCCCCAGCATGGAGTCCATATCTAGTCAAGGATAAGACTAAACTGGAAAAGGTTCAAAGGTTTGCCACCAGACTAGTACCCGAGCTGAGAGGTATGAGCTACGAGGAGAGACTACGGGAATTAAACCTCACTTCGCTGGAAGACAGAAGAGTTAGGGGGGACATGATCACCACATTCAAGATTCTGAAGGAAATTGATAGGGTAGATAAAGACAGTCTATTTGACACAAGGGGAACACGCACAAGGGGACACAGGTGGAAACTGAGTGCCCAAATGAGCCACAGAGATATTAGAAAGAACTTTTTTAGTGTCAGAGTGGTTGACAAATGGAATGCATTAGGAAGTGATGTGGTGGAGGCTGACTCCATACACAGTTTCAAGTGTAGATATGATAGAGCCCAATAGGCTCAGGAATCTGTACACCTGTTGATTGACGGTTGAGAGGCGGGACCAAAGAGCCAGAGCTCAACCCCCGCAAACACAACTAGGTGAGTACACACGCATGCACACACACACACACGCACACGCACACGCACGCACACACGCACGCACACACACACACACACACACAGGAGTACCTAAGTAACTGGAGACAACGAGTCAGTGTGAGGGGTGAGGTCTCAGATTGGCGAGACGTTACGAGTGGAGTACCGCAGGGGTCAGTCCTTGGACCTATACTGTTTCTGATATATGTAAATGATCTTCCAGAGGGTATAGAATTGTTTCTCTCAATGTTTGCCGATGATGCAAAAATTATGAGGAGGATTGAAACTGAGGACGATAGTAGGAGGCTACAAGATGACCTAGACAGACTGAGTGAATGGTCCAACAAATGGCTGTTGAAGTTCAACCCGAGTAAATGCAAAGTAATGAAACTAGGTGGTAGAAATAGGAGGCCAAACTCAGGATACAGAATAGGAGATGAAGTACTTAATGAAACGAACAGAGAGAAAGATCTAGGAGTTAATATCACACCAAACCTGTCTCCTGAAGCCCACATAAAAAGAATAACGTCTGCGGCATATGCGAGGCTGGCTAACATCAGAACAGCGTTCAGGAACCTGTGTAAGGAATCATTCAGAATCTTGTACACCACATATGTAAGACCAATCCTGGAGTATGCGGCCCCAGCATGGAGCCCGTACCTTGTCAAGCACAAGACGAAGCTGGAAAAAGTCCAAAGGTATGTCACTAGACTAGTCCCAGAACTAAGAGGCATGAGTTACGAGGAAAGGCTGCGGGAAATGCACCTTACGACACTGGAAGACAGAAGAGTAAGGGAAGACATGATCACAACCTACAAAATCCTCAGAGGAATCGACCGGGTAAACAAGGATAAACTATTCAACACTGGTGGGACGCGAACAAGGGGACACAGGTGGAAACTGAGTACTCACATGAGCCACAGAGACGTTAGAAGGAACTTTTTCAGTGTCAGAGTAGTTAACGGATGGAATGCATTAGGCAGTGATGTGGTGGAGGCTGAGTCCATACACAGTTTTAAATGTAGATATGATAGAGCCCAGTAGGCTCAGGAATCTGTACACCAGTTGATTGACAGTTGAGAGGCGGGACCAAAGAGCCAAAGCTCAACCCCCGCCAGCACAAATAGGTGAGTACAAATAGGTGAGTACACACACACACACACACACAGGTTAGGGACACTGGCCTGTAATTCAGTGCCTCCTGTCTATCCCCTTTCTTGTATATCGGGACTACGTTAGCTGCTTTCCAAATTTCTGGCAGTTCCCCTGTTGTCAGTGATTTGTTATACACTATGGAGAGTGGGAGGCAGAAGAACTGTGCCTACCACTCTCCATAGTGTATAACAAATCACTGACAACAGGGGAACTGCCATAAATTTGGAAAGCAGCTAACGTAGTCCCGATATACAAGAAAGGGGATAGACAGGAGGCACTGAACTACAGGCCAGTGTCCCTAACCTGCATACCATGCAAGCTGATGGAGAAGATTGTGCGAAGAAAGCTAGTGGAGCATCTGGAGCGAAAGAACTTTGTAACACAGCTTCAACATGGGTTCAGGGATGGCAGGTCCTGCCTCACAGGGTTACATGAATTCTGCGACCAGGCAAGAAAGAGAAGGGTGGGTAGACTGCATATTTTTGGATTGCCAGAAAGCCTTTGATACAGTGCCACACCAGAGACTAGTGCGAAAGCTGGAGATGCAGACAGGAGTGAAAGGGAAGGTACTCCATTGGATAAGGGAGTACCTAAGTAACAGAAGACAGCGAGTCACTGTGAGGGGTGAGGTCTCAGACTGGCGAAACGTCACCAGTGGAGTCCCGTGGAGTTAAGTCCTTGGACCCATACTATTTCTTATATATGTAAATGATCTTCCAAATGGTATAGAATCACGCCTCTCATTGTTTGCTGAAGATGCAAAAATTATGAGGAGGATTAAGACGGAGAAAGATAGTATGAGGCCGCAAGATGACCTAGACAGACTGAATGAACGGTCCAACAAATGACTTCTAAAGTTCAACCCGAGTAAATGCAAAGGTAATGAAACAAGGCAGTGGAAACAGGAGGCCAGACACAGGATACAGAATTGGAGATGAAGTCCTTCATGAAATGGACAGAGAGAAGGATCTAGGAGTTGATATCACACCAAACCTGTCTTCTGAAGCCCACATCAAAAGAATAAAATCGGCGGCGTATGCGAGGTTGGCTAACATCACAACTGCTTTCAGGAACCTGTGTAAGGAATCATTCAGAACCTTGTACACAAAATTTGTCAGACCAATCCTGGAGTATTCGGTCCCAGCATGAAACCCGTACCTAGTCAAGCACAAGGCGAAGCTTGAAAAAGTTCAGAGATATGCAACTAGGTTAGTACCAGAACTAAGAGGCATGAGTTACGAAGAAAGGCTGCGGGAATGTACCTCACGACACTCGAAGACACAAGAGTAAGGGGAGACATAATCACTACCTACAAAATTCTCAGAGGAATTGACAGGGAAGATAAAGATAAACTGTTTAACAGGGTGGAACACGAACAAGGGGGACACAGGTGGAAGCTTAGTACCCAAGTGAGCCACAGGGACGTTAGAAAGAACTTTTTCAGTGTCAAAGTTGTTATCAGAAGGAATGCATTAGGCAGTGATGTGGTGGAGGCTGACTCCATACACAGTTTCAAATGTAGATATGATAGAGCCCAGTAGGCTCAGGAATCTGTACACCAGTTGATTGACAGTTGAGAGGCGGGAACAAAGAGCTAGAGCTCAACCCCCACAAGCACAATTAGGTGAGTACATACACACACACGCTAACTGACAGGTGTCTGGTAGCTGAGCGGACAGCGCGCAGGACTCGTAATTCTGTGGCTCGGGTTCGATTCCCGGATCAGAATCTGATCAAGGGGGTAGAAATAGCCTTAGCTACTCTATCCCTTTGAGATTTATTTCTTTCTTATCTCAATAAACATACTTGAACCAATGGCCAAAGTTTCTTTCATCCTAATGCTCCTGTTACCTAGCAGTAAATAGGTACCTGGGAGTTAGATAGGTGTTACGGAGCTCCTTCCTGGGTGTACTTACCTAATTGTACTTACCTAATTGTGCTAGCAGGGGTTGAGTTTTGGCTCTTTGGTCCCGCCTCTCAACTGTCAATCAACTGGTGTACAGATTCCTGATCCTACTGGTCTCTATCATATCTACATTTGAAACTGTGTATGGAGTCAGCCTCCACCACATCACTTCCTAGTGCATTCCATTTATTAACTACTCTGACACTGAAAAAATTCTTTCTAACGTCTCTGTGGCTCATCTGGTTACTAAGTTTCCACCTATGTCCCCTTGTTCGTGTTCCACCCGTGCTGAAGAGTTTGTCTTTGTCCACCCTGTCAATTCCCCTGAGAATTTTGTAGGTGGTTATCATGTCTCCCCTTACTCTTCTGTTGTTCCAGGGATGTGAGGTTCAGCTCCCTTAGCCTTTCCTCATAGCTCATTCCTCTCAGTTCCGGGACGAGCCTGGTGGCATACCGCTGAATCTTCTCTAGCTTTGTCTTGTGTTTAACTAGGTATGGACTCCAGGCTGGAGCTGCATACTCCAGGATTGGTCTTACATAAGTGGTATACAGGGTTCTGAAAGATTCCTTACACAAGTTTCTAAAGGCAGTTCTTATGTTGGCCAGTCTAGCATATGCAGCTGATGATATTCTTTTGATGTGGGCCTCTGGGGACAGGTTCGGTGTGATATCAACCCCCAAATCTTTCTCTCTATTTGACTCTTGTAGGATTTCACCTCCCAGATGATACCTTGTGTTTAGTCTCCTGCTCCCTTCGCCTAATTTCATCACCTTACACTTTCCTGAGTTGAACTTTAGCAGCCATTTTCAAGACCATTCCTCCAGTTTATCCAAGTCATCCTGTAGTCTCTGTCTATCTTCATCAGTCTTGATTCTTCTCATAATTTTTGCATCATCAGCAAACATTGAGAGGGATGAGTCTATACCCTCCGGAAGATCGTTTACATATATTAGAAACAGGATGGGTCCAAGTACTGAGCCCTGTGGGACTCCGCTGGTGACATCTCGCCACTCTGATATCTCCCCCCCCTCACCGTTACTCGCTGTTTCCTGTTGCTTAAGTACTCCCTTATCCACTGGAGCACCTTCCCTTTTACTCCTACCTGTTGCTCAAATGTTTTTAACTGCCTTTTATGGGGTACTGTGTCAAAGGCTTTTTGACAGTCCAGGAAAATGCAGTCGGCCCACCCTTCTCTTTCCTGCCTAATTTTTGTTGCCTGGTCATAAAATTCTATTAAACCTGTGAGGCACGATTTACCATCCCTGAACCCATGTTGGTGGTGCGTTACAAAGTTATTTCCCTCCAGATGCTCTACGAGCCTTTTCCTCACGATCTTCTCTATCACCTTGCATGGTATACAAGTTAAGGAAACTGACCTGTAGTTCAGTGCCTCTTGCCTGTCTCCCTTCTTGTATATTGGGACCATGTTAGCTGTCTTCCAACTTTCTAGTAAGTCTCCTGTTTTCAGTGACCTGTTATGTACCATAGAGAGTGGCACACTTAGTGCTTCTCCACCATCCTTTAATACCCATGGTAAGATTCTGTCAGGCCCAACAGCCTTTGTCACATCCAGCTCCAGCAGACACCTTTTGACCTCATCACTGGTGAGGTCAAATTCCTCCAAGGTTGCTTGGTTTGCTGCCTCCTCACTTATTACAGGGGGTTTCTCTTTGTTTTATTGTGAAGACCTCCTGGAATCTCTTGTTGAGTTCTTCACACACTTCCTTGTCATTCTCTGTGTATCTGTTCTCCCTTTTTCACAGTTTCATCACTTGTTCCTTCACTGCTGTTTTCCTCCTGACGTGGCTGTGGAGCAGCTTTGGATGGGTCTTGGCTTTACTCGCGATGTCATTTTCAAACTGTCTCTCTCTCTGCTTCCCTCCTCACTCTGAGGTACTCATTTCTGGCCCTCTGGTATCTCTCCCGGCTCTCTGGTGTTCTGTTATTTCTGTAGTTTCTCTATGTTCTTTTACTCAGTTGTTTCGTTACCTTGCATTCCTGGTTGAACCATGGGTTTTTCTGTTGTTTTTCGTTTTTCTCCTTTTGGACAGGGATAAACCTGTCTGCAACTTCCTGGCACTTCTGGGTGACAAAATCCATCATGACCTGCACATTCTTGTCTCTAAGTTCTGTTTCCCATGATATTCCCCTGAGGAAGTTCCTCATCTCGTCATATTTTCCTCTTCGGTATTTCTGTCTTTTTCCCTCCGATCCCATCCTTGGATAGGTTATCCCTACCTCCACCAAGTACTCAAAGGTCAGTACACTGTGGTCACTCATTCCTATGGGGGCTGCAACTTTGACTTCCCTTATTTCTGACTCATTCAGGGTGAATATCAAGTCGAGTCTAGCTGGTTCATCATTGCCTCTCACTCTTGTGGGTTCCTTGACATGCTGGCTCAGAAAATTCCTTGTAGCCACTTCCAAGAGTTTAGCTCTCCACGTATCTGCACCTCCATGTTGGTCCCCATTCTCCCAGTCTGTCTTTCTTTGGTTGAAATCGCCCATGATTAAGAGTCTTGAGCCATTCCTGCAGGCAACTGTAGCTGCTCTCTCTATTTTATTAATGGTTGCCATGTTGTTCCTATCAAACTCCTGTCTAGGTCTTCTGTCATTTAGGGGAGGGTTGTAAATGACTGCCACTATTATCTTAGGTCCACCCATTGTTATAGTTCCTGTTATGTAATCTCTGAATCCGTCACAGCCCGGAATTTTCATCTCATCAAAACTCCAGTCCTTCCTTATCAGCAGGGCCACTCCTCCACCTCCTCTCCCTTCCCTCTCTTTCCTTACTATATAGTAGTCCTTTGGAAACACAGCATCTGTTATGACTCCAGACAATTTTGTTTCCGTTAGTCCTATTACATCAGGGTTTTCTTAAACGTACAAATCCACAAGGGCCGTGACGAGGATTCGAACCTGCGTCCGGGAGCATCCCAGACACTGCCTCAGGGTTTTCTTCTTGCGCCCTTTCTGCCAGTTCACTTGCTTTATTTGTAATTCCATCAATGTTTGAGTACATTACCTTGAAGCTCACTTTCTTATATCCAATTTCACCCTCACTCCCCACAAGTGTAGGAAGTTGTTCCATGGTCATTGCTACTTGGGTAGGCTCATCCTCCTGTGAGCTAGTTGCCAGGGGTTCAGGGGGAGGTGGAGTGGGGGATAGAGGGCTTTGGTCTTGCTCAGGCCTACTTGGGGCAGGGAGAAGACCGGGGGCTGGGAAAGCAGGGGATACTTGGGGTAAGGGGAGGGAAAGGATTTGGGTTTCATGATGGGCATTGTGCAGTGGCAAGGAAGGGTTTGTGCTGGGGGATAGGGGGGGTCCTATTGGGTAGTGGGCTGGGGTGTTGCATTCCCCCCCCCCCTGGGGTTCTTGGGTTGCTGGATTGGGGTTCCCCACTCCCCCCTGGAATGCTGGGTTGGAGGCTTATGTTACCTGGGTGTGTGTGTGTGTGTGTGTGTGTGTGTGTGTGTGTGTGTGTGTGTGTGTGTGTGTGTGTGTGTGTGTGTGTGTGTGCGGGAAAAACTAATTAGCTAGTTAGTAGTTAGTTACAGTTGATTGATTGACAGTTGAGAGGCGGGCCGAAAGAGCAAAGCTCAACCCCCGCAAGAACAATTAGGGGAATACAACTAAGTGAATACACACACACACATGAGAGAGAGAGAGAGAGAGAGAGAGAGAGAGAGAGAGAGAGAGAGAGAGAGAGAGAGAGAGAGAGAGAGAGAGAGAGAGAGAGAGAGAGAGAGAGAGAGAGAGAGAGAGAAAGAGAGAGAGTGTCCTGGGTGTCATCTGGTATCCGTGACGAAGCAGCGCCGTAAGAAACCAGCGTCCCTGTCACCCTTCACATCACTCACTGTAACACAAGCGATGGCAAGACACACATCTTCCTGCGGTGTTATCATGTAACACACGGGGGCCCCAGAGGGGTCCTGTTGGGGGCCATGCCTCTCCTTGGGGGGTGGGGAGGGGTCACAGGGAATCCTATTGGGGATAATCTATACAAGAGATAAATAAAAATAAAATATCCCCTCCAACAGTATTGGACCTTTATTTACAAATCAAGGTTCATACAAAGAGGACAACAAAGATATTTTAGAAATTCTGAAACGCCAGTATGAGGCTATGTTTAGCACCCCCATATACAACATGAAAGTTGAGGATCTGGATAGTTTCTTTATAAATGTCTTCCAAGATGCAGATAATATAACCGATATTAACAAGAACTCAGAAAACTTTGAAAGAGAAATTTACAAGATGCCCTCAGCCCCATGTCCTGACTCATGGAATTCAATTTTCATAAAGAAATGTAAAATACCAGTAGTAACTCAGTGTAATATGGTGAACGAGCCTGGATACTGGGGAGATACTAGCAGCACTTAAATCAGTAGATATAGCTTCTCTACACAAGGGAGGTAGAAAAGCTTTGGCAAAAATGATATCCCAGTTGCACTAACGTCACACATCAAAGTTTTTGATGGAGTGATTAAGAATAAAATTTCCAGTTTTATGAAAAATAATGAACTTCACAACCTAGGACAAGATGGATTTAGAGCGAGAAGATCCTGTCTGTCACAGTTACTCAACCACCATCAACCACCAGGGGCCTCGTAGCCTGGTGGATAGCGCGCAGGACTCGTAATTCTGTGGCGCGGGTTCGATTCCCGCACGAGGCAGAAACAAATGGGCAAAGTTTCTTTCACCCTGAATGCCCCTGTTACCTAGCAGTAAATAGGTACCTGGGAGTTAGTCAGCTGTCACGGGCTGCTTCCTGGGGGTGGAGGCCTGGTCGAGGACCGGGCCGCGGGGACACTAAAGCCCCAAAATTATTTCAAGATAACCATGACAGAATCCCAGAAGCCTTAGAGGAAAAGCAAAATGCAGATGTCGAATACACAGATATTGTAGAAAACACAGATATTGTAAAGGCATACGACACATAGGACCATGGAATGATAGTCCATAAAATGAGCTCAATAGGAAAAACTAGTAAAGTGGGATATTGCATTTTAAACTTTCTGTCAAACACAATTCAGAGAGTGATGGTCAATCAAATAAGATCAAGCCCAAGTGCAGTGAAAAGCTCTGTACACCAGGGCACAGTCCTTGCAGCACTGTTACTTCCCATTTGTATCTGTGATATTGACAAAAAATACAGGTCACAGCTTCGTGTCATCCTTTGCAGATGATACAAAAGTCAACATGAAAATTGCCACTACAGAAGAAAATGAAAAACCACAGGCAGATATAAGTCAAGTATTCGAATGGGCAACTGAAAATAACATTATGATTAACAGTGATAAGTTCCAGGTACTGAGGTATGGTGTAAACGAGGAAGTTAACCCTTCAGCTGCTATGGGACAAATGGCCTCAACACCGCCAAGTGCCAAAAAAAAATCTAATTTTTTTTCTTCTGATAAAAATGTTCATTTGTGTTCTCTGAGCATGGTAAAAAACTAATAATTAATTTTACTTGCCAATGAGGTAAATGAGCTGAGAAGTTGGGCGATGACATCACAGATGTTGGCTGCTCATGTGTGGTGCGTCCCGGGAGCAGCGGGCGGCGTGTTCAAGCAGCTCCAGTTGCCGCGAATTTATTTTAGCGGCATTATTTACAGCATCTGTGGCGTATTTTACAACATTTTTTTTCACTGATATTGTTCAATATATTGTCACTTGATGTTGTATTATAATACAACTGTTATAAATTCATTACGCTGTCATATATTAGTGTCACAATTAGGCGCACACAAATGTGTTATTTTAGAAGAAATATATAATGTATTCTGCTTTATTTTCAATATATACACTCACTCAATATGTATATGTTTGTGCATCATTATTGGACAATTAGTAATCTTGGACAGTGTGGTACTCTTCAAAACAGGTGACATGGCACAAAGGGACGGCACATGCTGAACACCATGTTAGCACCCATTTACGTTTCTGTGTCCTCTTTTGTGTGGTCGTACACACAATGCACTCACGCTGCCCTACTGCACGCTTTCCAGTTGGTGGTAAATTCCTTATTGCGTGTACCTGACAGGAGGCCTGGTCGACGACCGGGCAGCGGGGACGCTAAGCCCTGGAAGCACCTCAAGGTAACCTGAAAGCCATCCCTGAAAGTCAGCAGATTGATTGATTGATAAAGATTAAACCACCCAAAAGTTGGCACGGCATGAATAGCCCGTAAGTGGAAGCCCTTTGGAGCTATTACCAGTATCAATAGCTGATACCAGAGATCTGTGGATGGATGGGGTCTTCATGGGGGCTCGCAGTTTATGGCCCGCAGGACGCTTAGTCGCCAGGTTGCAGTGTAATATGCAGAGCGACGCTTTATATCTGAACAGAGCAACCTCGGCAGTTTGGTACCATCAAGATCGTCGTCCTTTTCGAGGAATTACATTTGTCTGAAAGCCAGCATGTAAGGAGCATGAAGCAATAATGGGTTCACAATGGACCTCTGTATGTCAGGAACTGGATTGCCAAACTTTTCTAGTAATTGTGTCACTACAACAAAACTGAACGCACGGTAATTTGGTTTAGTACCTGTTTTGGCAAGATACATATTGTAACTATTCAGCATTGTTACGTCAAGAAGGTGGAAAAAAAATTTCTTGGCTTGCTTTATTGTTTTACGTACACACTCTACAGCACCCACCATCATGTCATTATTATTGACATGAACAATAATAAACATTATTATATGTAAACAATAATTATTAAACAATATGTTTCATGAGCGCCTCATCAAAATAAGCAGTAAAGAATTACATTTTACTAATGTCGTCACCTGTATCCCGGGAAACGTCTGTAATCCCATCATCTGCATTATCTAAGGCCGGAGTACAAAATCTTCACTATCACTTCAGACAAATATACCTGGTGTCTTGCGAGACCCAACACTGGTACGACGGTGAGGAATCCATGGACCACGAACTGAAGGTGACTATGTCCAGTAGAGGTGGGAACCGGCGATGATGGAAATTTACTTGTAGATAAGAGTTCTTCATTATCACCATGTGGTGCCATGCGGCGGTGCTTGGCTGGGCGAGATGCTACTAATGCGTCTGACGCATGTCGGCTGCTGGAATGTGATGTGCTCGCCATGATTTCTGTTGGGTAACTGAGGCCTCCACACAATGGCGGCCTACGCTGGATTTTGTTCCAAGATGACGTCTGTTTACTACCGCCTCTGGCTAGTGTATGGGTGCTCTCTTTACTGCATGGGACTTTTAAATCATGTGCGGCACCCATAATCGTATCTATACAATGTGCGTGATTTGGTGACAGTTTCTCAGATTGTATATATATAATGTGCACAGTTTAAGGGTTAAATGAAACTCAGGGTACAAGACACAATCATGCCTACTCATAGAAGGAAAGCAACATGTAAAAGATCTGGGAATTATGACGCATGACGACCTGTCATTTAGTGAACATAACCGAACATATATAGCGGTGGGTAGGAAAATGATTGGATGGATTAGGAGAACGTTCAAATCCAAGGATTCCACAGCAATGCTAGCACTATTTAAATCACTGGTGCTGTCCCATTTTGAGTAATGCTCGGTATTCACTTTCCCCTTTTTCAGAGCAGTAGAGATCTCTGAATTTGAGGAACTACCGAGAACATATATGGCACACATAGAAACGATAAAACATCTGAATTAATGAGACCCTCTCAAAGCTCTCAACATGTACTCTCTGGAAACGAGACGAGAAATATGTTAAATAATATATACATGGAAGATATTGAATAGACAGGTTCCAAATATGAACAGTAGAATTAAAACGTACTAAAGCGAAAGATACGGTAGGAAATTCAAAATAGAACCATTGAGGAATAGAGGTGCATTAGGGACAATCAGAGAGGACTGTCTTATCATCAGGGGGTCCACGGCTGTTCAAAACCCTTTTAGCAAGCATTAGGAATTTTGCCGGAACAAAGGTGGATGTGTTCTAAAGAATTTGGACAGATTCTTACAAGACGTGCCAGACTAACCAGGCTGTAGTGGTTATGTGGGCCTGTAGGCCGTTCAAGCAACAGCCTGTTGAACCAAGTTATCATAAGTTGAGCCGGGCTTCAGGCCAGGCTCAGGGAAAAGAAGCACTCCCAAAACACTCCAGATGTGCCGGGGTGGAGGGATGTGCCAGGTGGTAGGGATATGCCGGTGTTAGCTATCAAATTGTAAGACGGTTGGTCTTACAATTTGACGTTGGTCTGACGTCATTTCCCATATAGCGGCAGTGCCCGCTCTCAAATAGGGCGCACCAGTATCTCACAGACCTAGAGCTAGTAAGACCTCAGTGTTTCACATCTATCTTAGTTACCTTACTCAATAAAGTCCTTGTAGGGATCTACTGTGTGTGTGTACCTCTTCAACAACCAAGCAAGAACGAATACTGGTACAAATACTGGTAGCAGCACTGGGATATCAGATTTTTTTTTTCTGAGCCAGAAACTCAAGTGGCCACCTATCCCATCACAGCAAAAGCCGCCACCCGCCACAGCTAAACTCATGCATCATCAATATTCATCATATTGTACCAGTCCGGGGTCCTACCATCATCCACTGCTGTAGGTCAACGTTCTCATAAAGTTAGACACGATATTTTGCAGCAAGCACAATTTCTTATCAGTGAGGGGAGAGGAGAATTCCCGCGAAAGCCATTTTGAATTTCAAGCGCCATTCTCGAACCTCCTGGGCCACCCACCACACGCCTTGTATGTGCTCGTCTGTACTGTTATGGCTAGTGTCATCGTCATCAACTCATCTCCGGATGTGTTGTCCAGTTTTTTTAATTAAGAACAATTCTGTGTTAACCTGCGGCTTGAACAGCTACGTCACCAGCCCCGCCACTACCATCGCTACTTCTCCATCCAACCCGTCCTCTTAAAAATAACGTCACTTTTGGCTCGTATGCGCGCTATGGCCAAATTTGGACGTAATTTGAAATGAAATCGACTCACAGAAGTGACGTTCTGTTCCGTTTTCTATTTGAGTCGCTCGGCGTACGCGCAGAGGTTATAAGAGGACACTTTAAATTAACGTTTTTCATAACGTTTTGAAACTTTATGAGAATTTTCTGCCCACCTAATCTATCAGAGGACCCTTAACTTACTGTTGTTGGAAAAAAAAAATCCCAAATTTATTTTCATTTTCAAATTACGTCCAAATTCGGCCATACTGGCAAACGGCCAAAAGCGACATTCTTTTTAAGAGGACAGGTTGCTCCATCACCCATTAGTGAACTTTGCCAAGCTAGTGAGTGTCACCTGTGCTTTTCTTCGCCGTTATCATTGTAACATCATCGTCTCTGCAACATCGTCAGTCCTTGTCAATTTCATCTCAACTCCTGTGTCATCAATCCAAGCTTCGTGTCACTACCGCAAGGTGCGCTACTGTCGCTCCACATATAAAAAAAAATCCGAGTTTCTACTCTACACACTTCGACGCCGTTCTCTTATTTGGCTACTGCTGAACAGCATATCCTGCACCCCCAAGTTAAGTAGATGATAGCTGGTACTTAGTTTGGAATACAATAACAGTGTTTTAAGAGGGAAATAACCCTGTATAGAATGTATTGCCACCTTAAGTGACTTGATAACAGAGGAGTTGGCTGCCCACCCTACACACAGCTTTTCTGTGGTGTTTATCAACATTTCTTCTCCCAACAATTCCATTGTATATTATTAGCGATATACAGTATTTCAAGTACATTCTGATTAAGTGCATTAAGTAAAAAATAATTGTTTTCCAGCAGTAGGAAGTGTACTATATAATTTTTTTATACTCTCCCCAGACCTTAATTTGAAGTTAATTCTTTCAGTATTTTACATTAAATGTTACTTAAGTATGTTACCAATTTAAGTGTTCCACAAATTACTTGTGTTCTAATATTTTTGCTTGCTAATTACAACAGTTATAATATTGCAAAGTAATTCATTCTTTTCAACAGTCCATTCGATTCAAACTTTTACTGGTCATATTCATACCATTTTGCAAATTTAATTTACAATTTAGTTTAATTTCCAATAGTGTGTTTTCCGAAGTACATTTTAAATTTTTATTTTTGCCATTTACTTACTCGAGCCTAGTTTTGCCTTTTATGAGTGTTGTGTTATACTGTATTTTGTAATTGTTCTTCTTATGCCTAGTGTGGCTAATTAAAATCTACATTCGCAAGTAAATTCCACTATAGTGACAATGTCTAATCCTGTTGCAGCTCCTTCTGACTCAAATGGAGCAGTTGCTCGTAATAATGTCCAGCGCTCAGTGCAGGAGATGGCTATTGCACTTTTGCTGGAGAATCTCACTTAATGGAATCATGGTTTAGCAAAGTTGAAGAGAAAGACAAACTTCATTTTTCCGAGGCTTCTGATGATGATTATTTAGCATTTGCTGGTCGTCTATGGGCAACACTAAAGGTGATGTACGTGTTGTTGTCGATGAGGAAGCCATTGCTAGCCTCCAGTCATGGGCAGAATTTAAAAAAAATTCCCATCATTTTGTTAATAAAGGAGACCTGGACCCATAGGGATTAGTTAAGAAAATTGCTATCGCCACCATGCAACGTGGTGAATTGTATAATGCATTTACTAGCCGTCTAGAACAGTATTTGTACGCTTTAGAGACTGCGATGTTGAGTTCATCATAGGTGGATAAAAAATAAATCTCTGACCCCGGTGGCAATGGCTAAAATGATAGCTTTTGGGACATTAATGCATTTTGCCCTGGAACACACCAAACCTATCCTTGAACAGCAAAATTTTTGGTCTCAACACGAAATTGTGGAAGTGTTTGAGGTTATGAATAATGCTGCAGATAAATTACCTCCCCGAACTGCTCAACGTTTGACACCCTTTGACAATGTAAATGTTATCTTCAGGTTATCTTGAGATGATTTCGGGGCTTTAGTCTCCCCGCGGCCCGGTCCTCGACCAGGCCTCCACCCCCAGGAAGCAGCCCGTGACAGCTGACTAACACCCAGGTACCTATTTTACTGCTAGGTAACAGGGGCATAGGGTGAAAGAAACTCTGCCCATTGTTTCTCGCCGGCGCTCAGGATCGAACACGGGACCACAGGATCACAAGTCCAGTGTGCTGTCTGCTATCCAACCGACTCCCTTGTAGTAACAAGCCCTCAGCGACCTCCCAAAACTCACAAAATTATTGGTCGTTGTTACGGCCACTTATTGGCACTGTGATTGCTGATTGGCACCAACTGGTAAGCCATCAGCACCACCTTCTTAACAGCGCCGTAATCACTGGAATCATCCACCGACAATACGGAATATGCGATTTGGGCCTTTCCCTTCGTTCCGACGGGAAAGGCCCAATATTCCTTTCTCAAGGCCCAATTTTCCTTTCTCAAGGCCCAATTTTCCTTTCTCAAGGCCCAATTTTCCTTTCCCAATTTTCTCTTGACCAATCAAATGATGCTGCTACTTTCTCGAAAGCGGCAAAGAACTTTGGGACTTCCTTTTCATGAAACTTAGGAACCATTTTAATGTTCCTCACTGTGTCGTAACTACTTGTTTCCCTTCCTACCACCTGATCTTAGCACTTCCAATTCATGTTGTCATTCTCGCTCTTTTTCTTGTCTTTCTCGCTTTTCCCTTTCTTTCTTATCTACTCTTTCCTTCTCTTTTTAGTCTTTCCTTCTCCTTTTCTTGTAATTCTAAACGCTTCATTTCCAATTTCTTCTCTTGTCTCTCTCTTTCTAGTTCTAACTTTTTCTCCTCTCTCTTTCAAACTGCAGCTTTTTCTCTTCTCTATCTAGTTCTAGCTTTTCCATTCTCTTCCCCGATGGATTTCCAACTCGTGCATTTTTACAGTTAGTATACATATATTCAGTTCACTCGTGTTACTCTTACCGTCACTTCCTTGGTCTTCCTTTACAGTGGTAGCCATACCACTTTCCTTTTTACTCTGTACCTCGCTTTCCTGCTTTTCGTCGGTCCTTAAGTGCTTATGGACCATCGATAGCATCTCAACACGGGAATCCCGATCACTCACCTTGATCCCTAAATAAGCACTTATCAACACGAGTTCAGGCTTTCCCAGGTACTTCAATTTTGACGGGCAGTCTTCCTAGTTCAGGAATTCCTGAACATCATCCAGGATGTCGTTGGTCTTTTTCTCTGCCATTTTACACTTTATGTTGTGCACGAGCACGCAACACTGCACTTAACACTTCACTTCCTAACACACACAAAAACGGAATGGGGAGTTATTCACAGGGGTTGCACTACTTTATCACTCCTATCAAACGCACTTGACAAGAGGTCGGATCCCGCTGGGGATGCCAATTATGTTACAGCCACTTAGGACTAGTAGCCGGGTTCTTGATGTTGTAACCTCTTATAGTTTCCGACCCAAAGTCGGTAGTATGCTTTCAAGAAATTTTTGTATAGTGTAATAAAGAGAAAGCGGGATGAACAATACACTGTTCCCTTCACCAATATATTTATACTTTCACCATTAAAAAATATATATTAGAATAAATAGACTATGACTACTCGTATATACAGTAGTGTCGCTTTCACGCAGGACACTACGGCGTTGGCAGTGTACACCAACTCCAGCGTTTCTACCGTCCAGTACCTTGTGCACGTGTACTGATAAACAGTGGCGAGGTCACATTTTACATGGGCCAGTCCACTGACACAGTATCACGAGGTGCCTACGTCCCACTCTCGCTCTCCAGCAACTTGCTCGCAGAGGACTTCAGCAACACGCTGATTAGAGTCACAAACAACCATATACAGGGGTAGCTAACCTCTGGCAGAAGCCACCAGCAACCTGCTAGCAGCACTTCACGATAGACACCTCACTGTCGTCCATCCCTCTCCTAAGCCAATCCCGGGGCTACGCCGCTCTAATACCAACACTGTGTATATTAGCAACTAACACTCTGCCCAGATCGACGGCGGCTAACTCATTCTTCTTCCAGGACCAAGCTGGGAGTACATGGACTGCCCAAGGTAAAACTGCCTTCCTCAGTACCACTGCCTCCACACGTCACTTCTGTGGACATAAAACATCATCATTTAGATTGGACTGTACACTGGGGAAAACATGAGGTACTACTCATTCACCTGGGAGTTGACATTATGCTTTGTAGCACAACAGATGGCGCTGATCGTGACACGCCATCCACCAGATGTCGTCCACGTCGACCTCTCTTTCTGACTAGGGCAGGAAACAGGAGCCATCAATCGCTGCCACGCCACCACCAATAGATGGCGTTGTCCGCGTAGCATCCAATACCAGGGGAGTTTGAGTGCAGACTCATAGATGGCCCTGGAATTGCCATGCCACACTCAGACAATGGTGCCGATACCGTAACAGTCGCAGAATGGTCGTCGCCAGCAGTCAAATTCCCCTCCTCATAAGTTGCTGAGACGCTATAGTCTACGACCAACCACTGCCTCCTGTATGCATTGTGGTAAGACTAACCACCTGGTAAAGGTCGATTGAGTTGAGTGAGTATAGTCCAGGACAGACCGAAACATCGTCGTTCCTTCACTTTCTAGTGTGTGGTTTGGTCAAATAATTTCAGCCATGTTATTGTGACTCCTCGTCTACACATGGTCCTTTAGTATCGGCCCCTAGTGCATGGTAGCGTTTTAAAAGTCTACATAAATTTAGGTGCTGAAATAAATATTGTCAAGCCGGCAGCTCTTATAGATATTGCAAGTAAGCACTCTGTCACAGTAAGAAAGTCACCCCATATCTTTTCTGAGTGGTGTTTCTGGAAATAAAGTTACAGTCATGGGGGAAATCGACCACCCACTCAAGTTAAAGGACATCACGATTTTTGTAACATGCTTAGTTGTCGACAGTATTCACTTTCCAGGTGATATATTACTGGGTTTGTACACCATGATGGATGAAAATATTGCAGTGTTTCCCCCATCGTTGGAATATCAGTATTAAGGACACGGTCATACCTTTATGTAGTATGTTTAGAATGGGTCATAAGTTCAACCGTCAGAGGGATTATGCTCATTTTGTCGACAGCCGACTTGCTAGCGTTGGTTTGTCAGATCCTTGCTGCAGTAGCATACCCGAGAAAACAGGTACTCACTTGAAGCATTGTAGCTGTGCAGTTGTTCAGGAGAATGAGAATCGAGACTTTCTGGACGGTGAAGCCCTAACGGATTCTCGTTGTCTTGCTCGCCTAGCAGCTTCCATATCTGAAGACAGTGGTTCCACAGCTACTGACGCTATGCTGCACACTCATTCTCTCACCAGAGAAGGAGTTTAGGTTCAGGGAGTGCCTGAGTTATTGGATGTCATTGCGGAAAGTGAAACGTGTAAAGTGAACGGTATGTTTGTTGAACCCTCCTGGCACACAGTGCAGGATGGCACCCTCACATTGTATGTTGCAAACACTAGCAGTGCCGACATCCATCTCCAGTCTTGCACCCACGTTGTAGATTTAGCTCATTACTAATTACCAATGCGAATGGTGGATGATGTCTCCATGGAACACACTGTGTGTGTGCACTTAAATATGCACTCAAATGTCCCCACAGGAAAATGTGGATCACAGACAGGTGTAAGCGCAACACCTCAGTCCTACTGATTTCCCTGTCTACTTGGCTCAACTTTTGAAAATTTTGAATAAAAATAGAATGTGTATTTTATTGCTCTACCAGGAGAAAAGTTGTAGCTCTACCAGGAGAAAAGTTAGGTCTCACTCCACTTATTATGTATAAAATTCCCCTTGAGCAAGAAACTACACCAATGAATGTAAAAACTTACCATTTACTGCATTCGCAGAGAGCAGAAGATGATACAGTTATAGAGAAAATGTTACAGAGTGATGTGATTGTATAATAGGTTAAGTAATAATTGTAATTACGAAGCAATAAGATGCTTATCTTAACATACTAAGAAGGTTAGTTAAGGTCGGTGTTTTCTATGAAGCTTTTCAAGGTAAACTAAAATAGTCACAATAAATTAGTATGTCACATATGCACTTATTTAATAAGTCAATATTGAATGTAAGAAAGTGCGAGAACGGGTTGCATGAGTCAAATAATTTGCATGGAACGCTCCATTGATTCTTGTACCAAAGCGAGATGGAACATGGAGACTGGTAATTGACTACTGGAAGCTAAACAGAGAAACTATACCTGACCGTTTCCCTACTTCCAGTCTTAAAAGTTTTGTTGCAAAGCATAGGTCGTAACAAAGTACTCTCAAATTTAGATTTGTGGCAGGGAACTGGGCAAATCCCCCTTGATGAGGAAAGTTAACAGTTGACAGCCTTACTCCCAATGGTCATTTTCATTTCAAAAGAATGGCATTTGAACTGCGGAGTAGGCGAATAACCTTTTCAAGGCTCATGACAATCCAATTTCATAGACTGATAGGTAGTACTCTTCTGGTGTACCTTAATGATCTCATAATCATGTTGCAAGATATTCAGACTCACTTGCACAACCTTGAGAAAGTACTTGCAAAGTTTGCAGAAGCAAATTTACAAGTAAAACCCTCAAAGTGCTAATTTTTAAAGGAAAAGATCAATTTCCTAGGTCATACAGTCACACCTTCAGGCATCACCTTGAATGAATAACAAATTATTGCTGCCCGTGATTTTCCAACGCCTCGTACAGTACAAGCCGTGAGGCAGTTTACAGGTCTTGTAGGATTTTATCGTTCATTTATTGCTGGCATTTCTATCATAGCCGCTCCACTTTACAGGTTACAAAGAAAAGGTGAAACCTCTGTTTGGGGAGAAGCCTGTCACGGGTGGGTGAGGGTGTCATGTATTTTAATGTTGTGTAGAGAAATAATGATTTTTCTTGAACCAAGGGGAATTCAAGGAGTAGGGAAAACAGCCGAGTAGATAAAGGACAAAGATTTATATGTATGAGACACACTACATATTACATGGCATAAATTATCTCCTTACAATTCAAGGTCATTCTGAAGGTAACAACATTGAATAATAATGTCCCAAATGGGCTCTGGTTTCCCTATGGCTCTTAGTCCAAAACAGGAACTGGGCACTCAGCCACCACACCTGTTAGCCGGAGACACACATATAAATCACTAGGAAACCTGGACTCTCGCTCAAAAAAAAAAACTGTTCAGACGACTGTCAGCATACTCTACCCTTCCTTGAAACCATGTGAATACAACCCTGTGGCTTATCTGATTGTAAGGCCGGAGAAAACCCTCAGAAAACAAGGACCAGTCAGACAGATGGTGCTCTATGTCAGGTCAAAAATGGCATCCGTCCCTGTTGCGTCATTGTCCCTTAATACTCTATTCTTTAACATTTCCAATCATTTCCTTTATTGACTTCATTTATCATATTCTTCATACAGGTTTTTTGATTGAGTCCATTTTTCTTTCACATAGTTTTGCTATTCCAATACACGTTATTCCTAAACAATCTCCAGCTGAAGGATACAACTCTACTGGCAGTGTAATAATAGTCATTCGTGGCCCCCTCCCCCTGCACATTTATTTCAACATTGTCAATAAACAGTTTATGGTATATGACAACTAATGAACACATTTACACAATAATATATACAATTCAGTGCAGTGGTACAACCCTAAGTGACCCCAGGTTTTGGCAATCTAGAAAGTGCATCTGCTACTACATTTAATTTTCCTGGAATATGTTTGATGACCAGATGACTCCTGTAACAGTAAAGACCACCTTAATATACTCTGATTGGAATTCTTCATGCTAGCAATAAATGTTAAGGGGTTGTGGTCAGTAAATACTTCAACATTATTGGCTGATACATAAATGTCAACTTTTTTAACAGCTAGTAATAATGACAATGCCTCTTTCTCTACTGTGGAGTAATTCTGTTAACATTTGATAAACTTTTTAGAATAATAATGTATCGGATAATTAATACTATCATTATCCTCATGCATTAGTACAGAACCAGCACCTCAATTCGAAGCATCTATAAATGGTTTGAATGGCTTAGAGTAGTCAGGAGTTCTGATCTCCAGTGAAGTTAACACTGGACCAGATGACAACATTCCTTTTAATTTACTAAATGCATCCTGACATTCCTGAGACCATCTAAACCTCTCATTTTTACATTGCAAGTTTGTCAAAGGAGCTGCATATGTGCAACTTATATCTTAAGATGGTTAGTGTGTTTCTAACCTCATGGCCAAAAACTAATGAGTTGGGTGAACACCCCAGGGACTCCTGATAAATATCCCTCAATGCCATAAGCATCAGTGGAAGACCATTATCTCAGTCTCCATGCAACTGGTTCTCAGCATTTGTTTAAGGGTTTGCTGCATCCTTTCCAAAGCACCTTGGCTCTCAGGATGGTAAGTAGTGAATGTCTTATGGAGGATTTCAAACTCTCCACAAAACTGCTGAAAATCTTTGGAAGTAAAATTACCCCCCATTATCTGTCTGTATTACTTTTGGTAAACCAAAAATAAAAAAAAATCATTGTGTGCCTTTCTACCACTTTCGTTGTAGCATTTCTCACAGGGAATGCCTCAGGAAAACGTATAGTCTGACACATAATGGTGATGATATACATATTACCACTCTTGGTTCTAGGCAATGGGCCTGCTACATCAACTATAATATGTGTAAAGGGTTCCTCAGCCACCACAATGGCTATAAAAGGGCTTTTGGTATTACCTGGATTGGTTTGCCAGTTTTTACACACACAGGACATTCATCACAATCCTGGATGACATCTTTCTTTCATCCAGGCCAGGTAAATTACTTGTTTTTTATTATATGTTTTTGCAATACCCTGATGACCGCCTATTGGTGAATCATGGGCTACACTTAGCACCTTTTCTCTATATCCCCTCAATAGGACAACTTGATTAACTACCTCCCAAGTGTGTGACACAGGTGAGCTCCTAGGTCTCCACTTCCTCATCAATACCTCTAGTGTAGTAATAAGTCATAGCCCCCGATTGTGCCTCTAGTTCAGTTACTGCCTTATTATGTAAGTCAATCAACGTAGGATCAGTTCTTTGCTGATAAATAAAATTTGATTTTGATCTAAAGTGTCACGTGGAGGTGGGCCGGGGCTCTGCTAGCACTCAGCTGCTAGGGGCTCAAAAGGCCGAATACTCAGCCCCTCCGACTCCCGGGATTCACCGGAGTCTCCTTGGTCACACAGGAGAGGACCAACAATGCCCACCTCCGCAGGTCTTTGCTTCCACCACAAAAGGGGGTGCCACTGATTCACCCTGGAAGCCCTTCAGTCAAACACGGGGAAACTGCTGTTAACAGTTCCGGCCTAGACCCGTGGAGGAGTGAAGGAAGACTCAGGCTTACCTTATAACAATAACCTCCCTGAATCTTGCCTGCCAGACAAAAAGGTTGCAGGAACTCCTTTCCCGCCTGTCTTCTCTATCTTCTTAACAAGGTCGCCAGCTGGGTTATTATATCTGCACCCCAGCAATGCAGTTCAGTGGGTGTATTATATATTGTTTGTAGCCAGAAGATTGCTACTCCCATAGATCTGCTACTAGACTGTTGGCCCAGGGTACTCTCCCAGGAAGGTCTGTGTGGCTTTACCTCTCTCTAGCCACCACGTTACTAGTGTCCACCATTCAGGCACTGATACTGATCGATTGGCTAAGGGTACACTTTTATATAGGTCCGTGCTGTCTTTACCACTCTCCAGGCAATAAGAACTGCGATAGAGAACCTAGTGTTCCCTAGGTGGTACTATGATAACCTTCGTGTATGCTCATAGAGAAATATTATAAATGGAGGCACACTTAAACACAGTGATAAAATGTGTGAATTTACTGACGCAAATTACATGATCACACATACAATCACAAGTAATACATGAATATGAAAATAAGGATAATAAGTCTGGAGATCGTCAGCCTCTTCTTCCACGACCTCCAACAGTCCTTCAACTGGGCAGAAAGACAGGAGTCCCACACTCTCTCACAGGAGGGCCACTTCACCACGTCGGCACCTCTTCTTCACTGTCCTGCCAGCCATACACACTGTCCCCTCTGACAGTCCTGGACACAAGCTGCCTTGCAGCCTATTCTACTACTAAAGTATTAATGTCCTATTGCCACATACATAAGTAAATATTGTGGCCTAACTAGCCTACTCACACAAGGGGTAATGGGAGGGAAAATGATCTACCTTACATTCCTGGCTCACGACGCCTGTCCCTTGATGGTGTGAGGTTCCCACTCTTCCTGAGTCGATCCTCGACGATCCAGGAACGTTCCACAGGTCCTCAGGTGTCGTGGAGCCTTCGCGTCGTCGCTGTTCCAATCCCAGAGATTCAACTACCCCAATCCTGGTTCATCGATAGGCGCTGAGCTAATCACTATTTTCCCACACTCGCCCCTTCCACAAGGCGTTGCTCCTTGTCCTAGGCACGGTGTCGTCCTTCCAAAACCCTCAGTGGATGTGACCCGGTCACAGCTAGGCTTGCCCGCCACACCTTTTCAGACCCTCAACGTCCAGCGTCGCCGCCCAGCGTCGTCGCCGAATATTTTCCAAGTTTGGCCCTCTTTCGCTCAATAAACTTGGTTCCTTTTTGCTTCCCAGAAGCGCGGGGTCTCCAATATATCCGATGGGCTGCGATAGCCTGCACTAATCCACTAAGAAAGGCTTGTAGAGCCTCTAATCCTTGAGAGCTGACCGAGGTGCATCCTCTCGCTTCCAAGGCCAGGTCGACTCTGACGTTGGCGCCGCGTGGGGCACTCGGTGACATCATGGCGAGCCCTGATTGGTCGCCCGCGACCTAAGTCGGCCAATCCGCGATCGGCTAGTGTCCCTTCCAAAAGGTCATATCTGCATTAGGGGATACTCTTTCATTTTATAACAGGGCGCCAATTTCCCCTTATTTACAACTTATAATGTAACGTTCTCCCTTAACTGGCAGCCGGTCTGGTCGCCACATATACCAATAGACTCCCTGAACCTCAGAGAATCAGTAGGGAGAGCTGATATGACTCTTTAAGCCGGCAAACGAAAGAAATAGGAAAGGGCACCGTAACATACCCCTCCTCTTAAAATAAGAGTCATATCGGAAGAGCAGCACTCAAGAGGGCAACCCATACTCTTGCTCTCTCTGTTCCTGAAGTGTTACTCCTCCAGTTGGTGACGTGGCTCGTACCACCTTGCCAGTCACTTGCCTCATCATATCTCCACCTCGCATAGGACCGGGTGTGATGGGTGTTCCCTGAACACCTACAAGAAATCCTCTCTCCGTGGCTACGAGTGTACTCCAATGGCTCGTTACCACTGTAAGATTCAGTGCATGCAGCGCCTCCACCGCGTCGTGCACTCCGAGATAGTCTTGCACTTCCACTGCGTCCTACAGGTACTCCATGTTTCCTCTCGTGATCTCCTCTTCGCCAATCTTCTCTCTTCTCGGTTCCTCTTCTCCCATAGGTGCGTTGTCTCCTCACAGTGGCACTTGTAACCTGTACTCCATCCAACAGCTTCTTCTCTTCCACACAAGGCTTTTGCGATGGCCCAATGCCCCTCTGGTTAGGCTGGTGCCTACCCTGGGTGTACCTATTCCCTGCTTTCTTCGTATTGCCTTTCCTATACCATTCGCTCCTTCGTTCCCGACGAACATCTTCACTCCTCCATGAGATTCTCTTCCCTGCAGACGTCTTCTTCGGTTCGTGGTTCTGCTCATCCACCTCCCTGTGGCTCACCTCACCACGGTGGTTCATTTTGCACCTACCACTATTCATCTGGCCGGCATAGGGTGCACTGCGTCGTGGCTCCGCCACTCTGCCCCTCACTGCCGTTCGCTCATCCACTGAGCTCGCTTTATTCACGTTTCTGTGTGGGAGTGCGGTCTGCAGCCTCTTCACCGCCCCAGGCGTTTGTACAGCTGCTCCTCGCCACTCCTCCACACGCATCATCAGGCTTAGTCGGAGGTCCCCGTCGGGGTTTTCCACGACCTCCGACGACCTCTCTGCACGCTCGCCCTTGTTGTCGTCGTCTCTGGCGACGTTTCCCCTGGCGAAGTCGGCTTCCTCACTACCATCTGGAACGACCGAAACCTCACCTGGCAGAGTTGTACCGCTGCTTGCAACATAGGCACTCCTGGCCCAATCGGGTTGTATCCTGCCTCCTCCGAGGTCATTACCCAGCACCATCTGTACATGCTCTAGGGGTAACTTAGGGGCTACAGCTACTATAGTTTTCTCGACTCCGCAGTCGGCAATCAGCTGTACTTCGTGAAGTGGTAACCTGTATTCCTCCCCCACACTGCGTATCCTCACCACTCCCACAGGTGAATCATTAAATTCCTTGGGGAGAATACTCCTGGTTACCATACTTATGTCAGCACCCGTATCTCGAAGAACGGCAACCTCCACTGGGTCTGACTTTCCAAACTTCACGTTGGCCCCGAAAACGAAGGGATATTCACCCAACTTCATTTCCCAACCATTCACGTTGGGTCCATTATAATATGGGGTGTGAACAAACACTCTCTCCTCTTCCAACATTAGTCCTATATTCCTTTGGTGCTCCTCACACTCGCGGGCATAATGTCCTTTCACACCACAGTTGAAGCATCGGATGCCTCCCTTGGGCGGCCACTCGCCAGTCCCTCTGGCGGTACCACTTGCAGACGTCCCCTGGGTCCTCCTTGGACTCCCTGTCGTCGTGTCCGGGACTGCACCCAGCAAACACAAATCATCTACACAACGTTCGCCTATCTCTTCCCATAGGTGTGGGAATGATTTGCATTGAGAATGGTGCAGGAGAGCCTTTGAGAAACTTTTACTCAAAAAATCCAAACACAAAGGTTTAATTATAAATAGTTTTTCTACAATTATTTTCTTCCAAATGTAAAACAAATAGTTTTTACATGTTTAAATATAAAATTTATGGTGTTTTTTTGTAAAATTCATTAATAAATTGTGAATGATATATATTGGCTGAGTGAAACCTTTAAAATCCATTTAGTTATAATATGAACAGAAAAAAGTAGTTTTCCAAATTTTCTAAAAATCGCTCTTTTTAACACAATTTGACTCCTTATGCATTCCACTAAACACTAATATCATGTTTAAATATATAATTTATGTATTATTCCCTAAGATAATTTATATAAATTATAAAAGTTGCTGGAAAGTGGTGAGAAAGAATCTGAAAACGTTTTGTTGTCTTATATTGGCGTGTTCTTATTAACTAGAGTGAGTAAGAGTGAGCGAGAGTGGGTAAGAGTGAGTAAGAGTGACTGAAGGTGAGTGAGAGTGCCAGAGAGTGTGTAAGTGTGAGTAAGAGTGAGTATAAGTAAGAGTGACTGAGAGTGAGTAAGAGTGACAGAGTGAGTAAGGGTGACAGAATGAGTAAGAGTGAGAGTAAAGTGATTGAGAGTAAGGGTGAGTATGAGAGTAAGAGTGATTGAGAGTTAGAGTGAGAGTAAGAGTGATTGAGAGTTAGTGAGAGTAAGAGTGATTGAGAGTAAGAGTGATTGAGAGTAAGAGTGATTGAGAGTAAGAGTGATTGGGAGTAGGAGTTAGAGTGAGAGTAGGAGTAAGAATGAGAATAAGAGTGATTGAGAGTAAGAGTGATTAAGAGTAAGAATGAGAGTAAGAGTGATTGAGAGTATGAGTGATTGAGAGTAAGAGTGATTGAGAGTAAGAGTGATTGAGAGTAAGAGTGATTGGGAGTAAGAGTGATTGGGAGTAAGAGTGAGAGTAAGAGTAAGAATGAGAATAAGAGTGATTGAGAGTACGAGTGATTGGGAGTAAGAGTAAGAGTAAGAATGAGAGTAGGAGTGATTGAGAGTAGGAGTGATTGAGAGTAGGAGTGATTGAGAGTAGGAGTGATTGGGAGTAGGAGTGATTGGGAGTAAGAGTGATTGAGAGTAAGAGTAATTGAGAGTAAGAGTATGAGAGTAAGAGTGAGAGAGTGAGTATGAATGGGTAAGGGTGACTGAGAGTGAGTAAGAGTGACAGAGTAAGAGTGATAGAGAGTAAGAGTGACAGAGAGTAAGAGTGACAGAGAGTAAGAGTGACAGAGAGTAAGAGTGACAGAGAGTAAGAGTGACAGAGAGTAAAAGTGATTGAGAGTAAGAGTGATTGAGAGTTAGTGAGAGTAAGAGTGATTGAGAGTAAGAGTGATTGAGAGTAAAAGTGATTGAGAGTAAGAGTGATTGAGAGTAAGAGTGATTGGGAGTAAGAGTGATTGAGAGTAAGAGTGATTGGGAGTAAGAGTGATTGGGAGTAGGAGTAAGAATGAGAATAAGAGTGATTGAGAGTAAGAGTGAGTAAGAGTAAGAATGAGAGTAAGAGTGATTGAGAGTAAGAGTGATTGAGAGTAAGAGTGATTGAGAGTAAGAGTGATTGGGAGTAAGAGTGATTGAGAGTAAGAGTGATTGGGAGTAGGAGTAAGAATGAGAATAAGAGTGATTGAGAGTAAGAGTGAGTAAGAGTAAGAATGTGAGTAAGAGTGATTGAGAGTAAGAGTGATTGAGAGTAAGAGTGATTGGGAGTAGGAGTAAGAGTAAGAATGAGAGTAGGAGTGATTGAGAGTAGGAGTGATTGGGAGTAGGAGTGATTGGGAGTAAGAGTGATTGAGAGTAAGAGTAATTGAGAGTAAGAGTAATTGAGAGTAAGAGTATGAGAGTAAGAGAGAGAGTGAGTATGAATGGGTAAGGGTGACTGAGAGTGAGTAAGAATGACAGTGTAAGAGTGACAGAGAGTAAGAGTGACAGAGAGTAAGAGTGACAGAGAGTAAGAGTGACAGAGAGTAAGAGTGACAGAGAGTAAGAGTGACAGAGAGTAAGAGTGACAGAGAGTAAGAGTGACAGAGAGTAAGAGTGACAGAGAGTAAGAGTGACAGAGTGTAAGAGTGACAGAGTAAGAGTGACAGAGTAAGAGTGACAGAGAGTAAGAGTGACAGAGAGTAAGAGTGACAGAGAGTAAGAGTGACAGAGAGTAAGAGTGACAGAGAGTAAGAGTGACAGAGTAAGAGAGTGAGAGTGATTATGAGAGAGTTAAGAGTGTGAGGTGTGAGAGGGAAGCAGGCCAGGGAGGCAGGATGTGTGGTCACAGGCGAGGCCTAGGCCTCGTGATCTCTAATGTTGGTTTTTATATATATGTTGGATTTTTTGTCCTGTTTCAAATTATAATTATTTAGCAGGAATGTAATAAGATATTGCACAGTATTAATGTGACAATAATATATGCATTATTTCCTTGATAATCAAACTTGTTGTTCAAAGATAATATACAATCTTTGAAGGAAACATTTTGAGAGCGCGAGCTGGCAACACTGGGCTGGTGGGTGAGAGAGACATATGGTTAGTTGTTCTCAGACCTTCAGTGGTGAAGGGTGTGTCCCAGCTGGCCGCCACCAGCCGCCGCCCACCACCAGCCGCCACCCGCCACCCACCACCACCCACCACCAGCCGCCACCCACCACCAGCCTCCACCAGCCGCCAGCTGCCACCACCCACCACCAGCCGCCACCCACCACCAGCCGCCACCCGCCACCACCCACCACCAGCCGCCACCAGCCGCCACCCGCCGCCACCCACCACCAGCCGCCACCCGCCACCAGCCGCCACCACCCGCCACCCACCACCCGCCACCCACCACCAGCCGCCACCCGCCACCACCCACCACCAGCCGCCACCCACCACCAGCTGCCACCCGCCACCACCCACCACCAGCCGCCACCCGCCGCCACCCGCCACCCACCACCCGCCACCCACCACCAGCCGCCACCCGCCACCCACCACCAGCCGCCACCACCCACCACCAGCCGCCACCCGCCACCACCCACCACCAGCCGCCACCACCCACCACCAGCCGCCACCCGCCACCACCCACCACCAGCCGCCACCAGCCACCGCCACCCACCACCGCCACTCACCACCCGCCGCCACCACCCACCACCAGCCGCCACCAGCCACCGCCACCCACCACCGCCACCCGCCGCCACCACCCACCACCACCACCCACCACCACCAGCCGCCGCCGCCACCACCACCCACCACCACCGCCGCCACCACCCATCACCGCCGCCACCACCACCACCCACCACCACCGCCGCCGCCACCACCCATCACCGCCGCCGCCACCACCACCCACCACCACCGCCGCCGCCACCACCCATCACCGCCGCCGCCGCCACCACCCACCACCAGCCGCCACCACCCACCACCACCCGCCACCCACCGCCAGCCGCCACCAGCCCCCCCCACCGCCGATCGTCACCACCCACCACAGCCGCCGCCACCCGCCACCACCCGCCACCGCCCGCCACCGCCCGCCACCACCCACCACAGCCGCCACCACCCGCCACCACCACCAGCCGCCGCCGCCACCCACCACCCGCCGCCACCACCCACGACCACCACCAGCTGCCGCCGCCACCACCCACCACCACCAGCCGCCGCCGCCACCACCACCCACCACCACCGCCGCCACCACCCACCACCGCCAGCCGCCACCACTCATCACAGACGCCACCACCGCCAGACACAGCCGCCAGTGTCCGCCACCGCCGCCACTGTCCGCCACCGCCGCCACTGTCCGCCACCGCCGTCACTGTCCGCCACCGCCGCCACTGTCCGCCACTGTCCGCCACCGCCACCACTGTCTGCCACCGCCACCACTGTCCACCCGCCGCCACCACTGTCCGCCCGCCACCACCACTGTCCGCCCGCCGCCGCCACTGTCCGCCCGCCGCCACTGTCCACCACCGCCGCCAAAGCCGCCACGGTCCGCCCGCCACCACTATCCGCCACAGCCACCACTGTCCGCCCGCCGCCACTGTCCGCCCGCCGCCACTGTCCGCCCGCCGCCACTGTCCGCCCGCCGCCACTATCCGCCACCGCCGCCACTGTCCGCCCGCCGCCACTGTCCGCCCGCCGCCACTATCCGCCACCGCCGCCACTGTCCGCCCGACGCCACTGTCCGCCCGCCGCCACTATCCGCCACCGCCGCCACTGTCCGCCCGCCGCCACTGTCCGCCCGCTTCCACTATCCGCCACCGCCACCACTGTCTGCCACCGCCACCACTGTCTGCCACCGCCACCACTGTCCGCCCGCCGCCACCACTGTCCGCCCGCCGCCACCACTGTCCGCCCGCCGCCGCCACTGTCCGCCCGCCGCCACTGTCCACCACCGCCGCCAAAGCCGCCACGGTCCGCCCGCCGCCACTATCCGCCACAGCCACCACTGTCCGCCCGCCGCCACTGTCTGCCCGCCGCCACTGTCCGCCCGCCGCCACTGTCCGCCCGCCGCCACTATCCGCCACCGCCGCCACTGTCCGCCCGCCGCCACTGTCCGCCCGCCGCCACTATCCGCCACCGCCGCCACTGTCCGCCCGACGCCACTGTCCGCCCGCCGCCACTATCCGCCACCGCCGCCACTGTCCGCCCGCCGCCACTGTCCGCCCGCTTCCACTATCCGCCACCGCCACCACTGTCCGCCACCACTGTCTGCCACCGCCACCACTGTCTGCCACCGCCACCACTGTCCGCCCGCCGCCACCACTGTCCGCCTGCCGCCACCACTGTCCGCCCGCCGCCACCACTGTCCGCCCGCCGCCTCCACTGTCCGCCCGCCGCCACCACTGTCCGCCCGCCGCCACCACTGTCCGCCCGCCGCCGCCACTGTCCGCCCGCCGCCGCTACTGTCCGCCCGCCGCCGCCACTGTCCGCCCGCCGCCGCCACTGTCCGCCCGCCGCCGCCACTGTCCGCCCGCCACCGCCACTGTCCGCCCACCGCCACTGTCCACCACCGCCGCCGCCACTGTCCACCACCGCCGCCACAGCCACCACGGTCCGCCCGCCGCCACTATCTGCCACAGCCGCCACTATCCGCCACCGCCGCCACTGTCCGCTGCCGCCACTATCCGCCACCGCCGCCACTGTCCGCCCGCCGCCACTATCCGCCACCGCCGCCACTGTCCGCCCGCCGCCACTGTCCGCCCGCCGCCGCCACTGTCCGCCCGCCGCCACTGTCCGCCCGCCGCCACTATCCGCCACCGCCGCCACTGTCCGCCACAGCCGCCACTCTCCGCCGTACAGCCTCCCCTCTCTCCGTTAGTAAATAATTATAATTGTTAGTAAATAATAAAAGAAATATAAATTATTAGATTTTTTTTACCCTTCAATTGGTTTTAATATTTAAATTGAAAATAATAATATAATATAAAATATAATAAAAATAATATAATATAAAATATAATTTAATTTCAAGAAATTTAACTTTAAACACAAAGATGTGAAAAGGGTTCAGATTATTGGCTCAAACCTTTCATAAGAGATTCATATTGGTATATGAATGGATTATGAATGACTCATGTTAGGAGTGTAAAGTTGCCACAACATCTCAAATTAGTGTTAGATACATATGTCTTGGTTATAAGTTTTGGAAACCTATTTAAGTCCACACACAATATCGTATCTGATACGATAAAACAAACGTTTCCAATACTTTCAAATACTTTCCAGATATGTTGTGGCAACCTAAAATTGTTTGCTGGGCAGCACTTGCTCCCGAGCTAGGTCCACTGCTCACAGCTTGGGGCTTCCTCCCCGCGTCTCTTGAGCTCATGAACCGGGTTACTTCATCGGGCACGCTACTCTTGGGAGAGTCCCCACCCGTCCTCGCTCCTCCTGAACTCCTAAGGTTCCCTCCCGACCTGGGGTAAGGCGAGTGTCTGGGCGGCCCCTCCCTCCTGAGATGTAGTGCCTCCTCCAGCATGTCGGCTCGGTCCGCTGCAGCCTTCAGGTCCTTAATACCTGCTTCTCTCACCCTTACTCGCAACTCAGGATGGAGCACCGACATAAACTTCTCCATCACTATCAGTCGTTTGATATCATCCGCCGACTCCGCTTCCTCCGCCTTCAACCATCGTAGGAATTTCCGTTCCATATCCCTGGCGGTCTCGGCGTAAGACTTCCCCGACACTCTTGTACACTCTCTGAACCGCTTCCGGTACATCTCCGGAGTCAGCCGGAATGAGTGGAGCACCGCATTCTTAATCGCGTCGTAACTAGTACACTCCTCTAGGTCCAGCATGTTGTAGGCTTCCCGGGCCTCACCAGTCAACCTGCCCTGGACCAGAGCAGCCCAATCATCTTCCGGCCACTCCTTCAGAGTTGCTATCCTTTCAAAGTGTTCGAAGAATGCCTCAGCTTCTTGTGGTTCGAACGTAGGTAAGTCACGTTCCCTTACCTTGAGGTCATCCCGCCGTGCAGGTAGTGAGGGCAGACCACGTTTAACGCGACTCAATTCGACTTCTTTCTTCGCCTTTATCTCCTCCAGTCGCAGTTGTCTCTCTCCTTCTTCCCGCTGCAGCCGAGCTTCTCGCTCACGCTCCTCTCGCTGCAGCTCAGCTGCACGTTCCTCTCGCTGCAGCTGCAGCCGTGCTTCTCTCTCCTCTCGTCGCAGCTGGGCTTCCAGTTGCATCTTCATTATTTCCAGCTGCAGGCTCCTCTTACTACAGCTGGACCTTCCACTGCTCCCATGTTCACTGTGAATTCTCTCCACACTGGTAGGCGCTTGGGGTGGCTCTAGTCGGGATGATTCACCTTGCGACGGCTCTCCTCGGGACGGCCCCTCTTGAGATGGCTCCTCTCCCGTCGCCTCCTCTCGAGTTGTGAGCTGTGCTATGATCTCCATCCTTCGCTCCGCTACCTTAGTTGTCCTCAACCTGATCCCAAAGTGGTTTGCCACTTGTTGGCGCTGGGCCTTGGTACACTCTTCCAAAATTCTCTCGTCCCTTGTGTCAATAAATTACTTTACTTTGTCCTCCTCCATCTCTATATCATTGAGCATACACGACAGCACAGACAAGCTAGTAGGCACTAATTTCACCGTTTCAGTCCCTTAGCTGGTTGAGTAACAGTACCACTGAATTCACTGGCCACACTGTATTAGTACCCTGGCAACACTTGTCTTGAAATTTGGGCCACAATGTAGCTTGATCCACGCTTCCTGGCGAAGTTCCCAGTTCTTGGCTACGGGGTTCGAATCCTGGCAAGGTCGCCGGTTCTCTGTCACGTGGAGGTGGGCCGGGGCTCTGCTAGCACTCAGCTGCTAGGGGCTCAAAAGGCCGAATACTCAGCCCCTCCAACTCCCGGGATTCACCGGAGTCTCCTTGGTCACACAGGAGAGGACCAACAATGCCCACCTCCGCAGGTCTTTGCTTCCACCACAAAAGGGGGTGCCACTGATTCACCCTGGAAGCCCTTCAGTCAAACACGGGGAAACTGCTGTTAACAGTTCCGGCCTAGACCCGTGGAGGAGTGAAGGAAGACTCAGGCTTACCTTATAACAATAACCTCCCTGAATCTTGCCTGCCAGACAAAAAGGTTGCAGGAACTCCTTTCCCGCCTGTCTTCTCTATCTTCTTAACAAGGTCGCCAGCTGGGTGATTATATCTGCACCCCAGCAATGCAGTTCAGTGGGTGTATTATATATTGTTTGTAGCCAGAAGATTGCTACTGCCATAGATCTGCTACTAGACTGTTGGCCCAGGGTACTCTCCCAGGAAGGTCTGTGTGGCTTTACCTCTCTCTAGCCGCCACGTTACTAGTGTCCACCATTCAGGCACTGATACTGATCGGATGGCTAAGGGTACACTTTTATATAGGTCCGTGCTGTCTTTACCACCCTCCAGGCAATAAGAACTGCGATAGAGAACGTAGTGTTCCCTAGGTGGTACTATGATAACCTTCGTGTATGCTCATAGAGAAATATTATAAATGGAGGCACACTTAAACACAGTGATAAAATGTGTGAATTTACTGACGCAAATTACATGATCACACATACAATCACAAGTAATACATAAATATGAAAATAAGGATAATAAGTCTGGAGATCGTCAGCCTCTTCTTCCACGACCTCCAACAGTCCTTCAACTGGGCAGAAAGACAGGAGTCCCACACTCTCTCACAGGAGGGCCTCTTCACCACGTCGGCGCCTCTTCTTCACTGTCCTGCCATCCATACACACTGTCCCCTCTGACAGTCCTGGATACAAGCTGCCTTGCAGCCTATTCTACTACTAAAGTATTAATGTCCTATTGCCACATACATAAGTATATATTGTGGCCTAACTAGCCTACTCACACAAGGGGTAATGGGAGGGAAAATGATCTACCTTACATTCCTGGCTCACGACGCCTGTCCCTCGATGGTGTGAGGTTCCCACGCTTCCTGAGTCGATCCTCGACGATCCAGGAACGTTCCACAGGTCCTCAGGTGTCGTGGAGCCTTCGCGTCGTCGCCGTTCCAATCCCAGAGATTCAACTACCCCAATCCTGGTTCATCGATAGGCGCTGAGCTAATCACTATTTTCCCACACTCGCCCCTTCCACAAGGCGTTGCTCCTTGTCCTAGGCACGGTGTCGTCCTTCCAAAACCCTCAGTGGATGTGACCCGGTCACAGCTAGGCTTGCCCGCCAAACCTTTTCAGATCCTCAACGTCCAGCGTCGCCGCCCAGCGTCGTCGCCGAATATTTTCCAAGTTTGGCCCTCTTTCGCTCAATAAACTTGGTTCCTTTTTGCTTCCCAGAAGCGCGGGGTCTCCAATATATCCGATGGGCTGCGATAGCCTGCACTAATCCACTAAGAAAGGCTTGTAGAGCCTCTAATCCTTGAGAACTGACCGAGGTGCGTCCTCTCGCTTCCAAGGCCAGGTCGACTCTGACGTTGGCGCCGCCCGGGGCACTCGGTGACGTCATGGCGAGCCCTGATTGGTCGCCTGCGACCTAAGTCGGCCAATCCGCGATCGGCTAGTGTCGCTTCCAAAAGGTCATATCTGCATTAGGGGATACTCTTTCATTTTATAACAGGGCGCCAATTTCCCCTTATTTACAACTTATAATGTAACGTTCTCCCTTAACTGGCAGCCGGTCTAGTCGCCACATATACCAATAGACTCCCTGAACCTCAGAGAATCAGTAGGGAGAGCTTATATGATTCTTTAAGCCGGCAAACGAAAGAAATAGGAGAGGGCACCGTAACAAAAGACTGAAGAGCCAGAAGTGGTAACTGGACTACACTCTCCCCTACCCCTTTTCCTAGGTGGTTTGGTGGAGGTGCTCCCCATCCTGTTCCCATCTGCTTCTTCCAACTTGGCCATAAAAGTGTCACAAAGATCCGCTTCACTATTTGATTTGTTAACCTCTAATTTTGTCTCCTGACTTACATTATTGGGAGTTTGTGATTTTTGAGACTCAGATTTTGACTGGGTCACGGCACATTACCTTGTCCTCAGGTTCTGTACATGCCCTAATTACCTCTGGCTTAGTTAGCATTATTGGGTGGTCGTCTCTTTTAACTCGATTACTAGCAAGATCATTCCCCACAATTAGATTAACGCCAGGAACTGGTAATTTAGGACTAACACCTACTAAACTTTTGCCTTTAATAAAATCACACTCAAGTAAGTAAGTAATTATCAAAAGAAGGCACCAAACCGGGAAGGCTATGTAGCACCATCAAATACGCAAAATAATCAGAGGGCGCTAAATATCACCAAGGATGCCAATACGAGAACAAAAACGCATAAGGCGAACGATATCAAAAGTATCCGAGTCACCAAGAATTCTATCGAGGGACAGGTGACCGCGAGGGGCGGTCGGAAAGCAAGACACACGCTCGTCCTGGAAGTCAGGACAGTCAAGAAGGACATGCACGACCGTAAGAGGGACAATGCAACTAGGACAATAAGGAGCAGGGCGGCGCTCCATCAAGTGACCATGGGTTAAGCGAGTATGGCCAATACGCAACCTCGCCAGAGCTGTTTCCCACCGCCGGTTACGGTGGAAGGAGGACGGCCACGAGGAAACACAACATTTAAGAGTACGTAGCTTGTTACCAGTAACAGACAACCAAGAAGCCTGCCAACGGGTAAGGACTGAGGAATGGATAACCGGGTAAAAGTCGGAATACGGAATGCCTTTACGAGAGATGGGACAAGAGCGGACAGCTTCCTTAGCGGCAGCATCCGCACGCTCATTTAAAGACACGCCAACATGGCTGGGAACCCAACAAAACTCAACCGACTTAAATTTACTGTGAACGAGAAACAGCCAATGCTGGATCTCGACAACTACTGGATGAACTGGATTAAAGCACCCGAGAGCCATGAGGGCACTACGAGAGTCAACAACAACCACAAAGGAAGACTGACAACGAGAAAGCAGGAGACGAAGAGCATAGAGAATAGCATAAAGTTCCGCTGTAAAGATGCTAGTCTCCGGAGGCAAGCGACACATATAAGTGCGATCAGGAAAAACAACAGAGTAGCCAACACCGTCCGCTGACTTAGACCCATCGGTGAAGACAGAAACGGAGCGGGAGTGAGAAGAAAAGTGCTCGAGGAAAAGGCGTTTTAGAACCGTAGGAGGGGTAAAAGCTTTAGTGATACGAGTCAAGGATGTACAAAACCGCGGAAGAGGGACCCTCCACGGGGGCAAAGAAGGAACAACACGAGGAGAAACATCAGAAATACGAACGGAAAGAGAATCCTGTAGGCGAGATAACCGGACAGAAAGAGGGAGGAGGTGAAGAGGAACAGGAACCGCAGGAGGGGTAAAAGTTAAAGCACGACAGAGGCGAGAGGAAGGATGTTGCAAGGACCGCGCAAGATAGCGAAGACAGTAGCGATCACGGCGGTCCTGGAGAGACAGGAAGCCAGTGTCAACATACAAGCTAAGGATGGGAGTCGAACGAAAGGCACCAGAACTGAGGCGCAACCCAGTATGGTGCAAAGCATCAAGACGGCGAAGAGTAGAAGGAGAAGCAGACGAGTAAGCAGGGCAACCATAATCGAGCTTAGACAGGACGAGAGAGGAATGTAAAGCAAGGAGAGTGCGCCTATCTGCCCCCCAAGAAGTATGGGACAAGACCCGAAGGAGGGTAAGGGCCTTAGAGCACTCAACACGGAGGTAAGAGATATGGGGAGACCAAGACAAACGAGTGTCAAGGAATAACCCCAAAAGCTTCGCGGAATCTTTGTATTCAAGGGGATGACCATAAAGTGACAAAGAGGGACGAAGAACAACCCGTTTCCGCGTAAAAGTCATGGCACAAGTCTTAGAAGTAGAGAACTTGAAGCCATGACCTGTGGCCCAAGACGACACGGCATCAATTGCAAGTTGAAGCCGGCGTTGAAGGAGAGGCGAATCATCACCCTGACAACAAAGGGTAAGATCATCGACATAGAGAGCGGAGAAGACACCAGAAGGAAGAGAGGAAAGAAGACCATTGAGGGCAACCAGAAAAAGAGTAGTGCTCAGAACACTACCCTGGGGCACACCTTCGTATTGCTGAAAAGAGGGAGAGAGAGCGGTACCAAGGCGCACCCGAAAGGAACGACGCGAGAGGAAGCTGCGGAGAAAGAGAGGGAGATGACCACGAAGGCCAAAAGAATGAAGTTGAGATAGGATATGATAACGCCAAGTGGTGTCGTAAGCCTTTTCTAGGTCAAAAAGGACGGCAACAACGGAGGTCTTCGCAGCAAAAGCAGTATGAATATAGACCTCCAAGTTCACCAGGACATCTGTTGTGCTGCGGCACTTGCGGAAACCAAATTGAGAAGGGGAGAGGAGGTGATGGTGTTCCAGGAACCACATCAGACGAACGTTAACCATACGTTCAAAGAGTTTGCAGACACAACTTGTGAGAGCAATAGGGCGAAAGTCCTTAGGGGAAGTACCCAGAGACCCCGGTTTGCGAACAGGGAGGACAACGGCATCGAGCCAGTCCTCAGGGACTGACGACGACTCCCAGATCCGATTATACAGACTCAGTAAACACTGAGACGTGCTCGGAGGGAGATGGCGAAGCATCTCAAAATGAATACCATCGGAGCCCGCCGCCGTAGAACCGCAGAGGGCCAGGGCAGAACGAAGTTCAGAGAGAGAGAAGGGATCATTATAGGGAAGCTGAAGATGAGTGCAGAAATCTAAAGGACGAGACTCAAGGACAGGTTTACGAAGAAGGAAAGATTGGGGAAGATGAAGACCAGAGCTAACAGAAGAAAAGTGGGAACCCAGTTCGGAAGCGACCTGCAACGGGTCCGCCACAAGAGTATCATGGAGGTGAAGGACCGGTGAAACATCGGGAACGAACTTACCCGCTATCTTGCGGATACGCTTCCAGATCTGGGCCAGAGGGGTTTCGGACGTAATTGTCGAGACATAAGATGCCCAACATTCACGTTTAGCCGTACGGATGGCCCTACGGGCCACCGCACTCGCTTTCCGAAAGAAAAGAAAATAATCGGTCGTCTGCCTACGGCGGTGCTTCTTCCAGGCTGCACGCTTACAGCGGACAGCCCGAGCACAGTCCGCATTCCACCAGGGAACGCACTTCCGTGGACCCCGAGAGGAAGAGCGAGGAATAGAGCGGAGGGCAGCATCGAAGACAGTGTCATGAAAAAGAAGGAGAGCGCGAGAGAGGGGCAGAAGGGAGAGGTCAGAGAGAGTAGCACTGAGGGAAAATAGGGTCCAGTCCGCCTTAGCAAACTGCCACCTAGGGAAAGAGAGGGAAGGGCGAAAAGAGAAAAAGGAAACAAGGATGGGGAAATGATCACTTCCATGGAGGTCATCAAGAACCTGCCACGTGAAATCTAAGTAAAGAGAAGAAGAGCAGAGAGAAAGATCAAGACAAGAAAGGGTGCGAGTCCGGGAGTCCAAATGAGTGGGCTCACCAGAATTCAGAAGAGACAGGGAAGAAGAGAGGAGAAACGGCTCAAGGAGGCGACCCCGGGTATTCGTCAGAACGTCACCCCAAAGAGAATGACGACAATTGAAGTCACCCAGCAGGAGCACAGGCTCCGGCAAGGAGTCCAGGAGGTGTTTCAAATCAGGAAGAGAGAGCGGGACACTCGGGGGGGAGATAAATGGAACAAACTGTGTACCATTTCCCCACAAAGATACGAGCAGCAGAACAATGGAGAGGCGAAGGAAAAAGTAAAGGAACAAAGGGAACATCAGCCCGAATCAAGAGAGCAGAAGAATTAGAAGCCCCAGCAATGGCTGGGGGGGGGGGGAGAGAAAGGAATAGCCACGAAAACGACCAGGACGAGCACCAAGCATTGGCTCCTGGAGACAGACACAAAGGGGCGAAAACCGCGAAACCAGAAGTTGGAGTTCGAGGAAATTGGCGTAATAACCTCGAACGTTCCATTGAAGAATGGACAACGACGAGAAGAGAAAGGACAAAAACAGAGAACAAGGAAGAAACAAAGGCGAAAGAGCAACAGAGCACGTTAAAGAATATCAGGGTCGGGATCAGGGTCAGCAAAGTCAGGGTTAGGGGGCATGGGTAAACTGAGCAAAGACGGAGGGAAGGAAACGGGAGAACAGATCAGAGGTGGGCGGGCAGGGTCCGGAGGAGGAGGAGGAGACAACGGAGAGGAGCAGTCAAGGACAGCAGCAGGAAGAGGGGGAGTAGAAAGAGAGGAGCGCACCCCAGCAAGAGCAGCAACCGAAAGGGAAGCAGGGGCCAAAGAAACCTCCATAGCAGGAACAGGGGGCGCAAGCACTGAAACGGGAGGGGAAGGAGCAACAGAGCCAGAAGGAGGAGCTGAGGAAGAAAGCGAAGCCTTCTTACCCGCCGGGGAAGAGGAAGGAGAGGAGCCAGGCTTACGCTTCTGACTTAAAGAGACCGGTGTCCCAGCAACTACGTACCGGGCAACGGATTCCAGTGTCTCCACAGGAGAAGCCGAACGAGAGCACACACGACGGCCGTTAGGAGAGCGATGGACATCCGCCCGCACCGACAGGCGGCGGGGAGAGCCGATAGATGGAGGAAGAGGATGGGAAGGAGGATCGGAGGGGGACGAGGAAGAAGACACAGAAGACACGACAGACCGGGTAGAAGGAAGGGGAACCCCAGACAGAGGACCAGGAGGAGGATCCTTCGGGAGAGAACCCAAAGGGACAGAGGAGGGGGCAGTGGGCGCATCAGGGTCCAAGGCCCGGAAACGGTTGTGAGTCTGAGGAAGGCGGGAAGGACGAGGAGAGGAAGAGCGCAACACGCGAGCATAAGAGATATTAGCATAAGGCGGGAGCCGGCGAACCTGGCGCCTCGCCTCAGGAAAAGATAAACGCTCCCGGTGCTTCAAGTTGAGGACGGCTGCCTCAAGCTTGTAATGGACACACGCACGGGAGAAGGTAGGATGGGCCTCACCGCAGTTGAGGCAGCGAGCCTGGGGAGAAGCGCACTCCGACTTAGAGTGACCTTCGCCACCACACAAAGGACAGAGAGAGACAGTCCCGGAGCAGCGGAGGGCACCATGCCCAAACCTCCAGCACTTGTTGCAGAGCCGAGGAGAAGGAATGTACTCCTGGACAGAGCACCTGGCACCAGCAAGAATGACAGAGGGTGGAAGGGTCCTACCATCAAAGGTAATCTTCACAACCCGGAGGGGTTGACGGCGACTACCACGAGGGGGACGAGTAAACGTGTCCACCTGGAGAATAGAATGGCCCTGGGCAGCAAGGATATGTCGAATATCGTCGTGGCAGTCGCGCAGGTCCCGAACACCGGTCGCAACATGGGGCGGGAGCAAAATAGTGCCAACACTGGCATTCAACTGAACGTTCTTCGAGACCCGAACGGGGGTCTCGCCAAGGCAGGATAAGGCAGCCAAGCGGGAAGCAGCATCCTGAGAAGGAGCAGCAACGACACGTGTACCGAGACGAGTGGGGTTGAAAGTAATGGAGGCATCCACGGAATCAATGAGATGTCGATGGAGGGAGAAATCGTCAGGAGGCGCAGAATCAAGAGGGAGGAGATCAAAATATTTGGCCCACGAAGCGGGACCAAACAAGGCTTGATAGGTAGCAGAACTGGAAGGAATCGAGCGAGGGCGGCCGTGACGAGGACGGCGGTGAGAACCCCCAGAGAGAGAGGGGTTAAAAGGCGCAGTAGTTACAACTAGAGAAGGAGCCGCGCCAGGGGACGAGGTAGTCACCACTGGGGGCTTGGGGCTCGACCCAACCACAGAGGAGGGAGGGGAGCCAGAGGAAGGAGTCAGAGAGGCCAAAGGAGGAGCAAGGTCGGGGCCCAATGCAGCGGAGGCTACAGAGCCCGGTCTTCCAATACGGACCGACTCGGGGGCTTGGTCGCCCACCCCACGAGCCTGAGAAGGTAAACCAGAAGAAGCCGAAGCAGGGGTAATCATCTTGACGAAAGAAAGAATTCACTCACGAATGTGCCCCCACACCCACCATGGAGCCACAATTAGAGGCAGGACACCCAACAAGAAGCTATCGCCGATCTTGTCGGGGCCTCCTAGGGGTGCGTCGCGAGTATACGCCCCACAAACGCCACCTTAAGAAACCGACAGTCCGTCGAGATCGGGTTCAGTGACGAAGTGGGGATTGACAATAAAAGGTTCCCCTCGCTCTCGACGTCGGGTACTGCAGTTCTACGGGTGCATGAGTATGCCTCCTCAAGCACCCGGGCGTCAAAATAGAAGTAGTCCAAGGGAAGAACCAGAACGAGCAAAAGGTCGGTAGGAAACGGCAAGCAGATAGGAGAAGAGGGGGGAGAAAAACGAAACAGAAGGAAAAGGAAAAGATGCCCAGCAGAATTGGAGAGGACGACAGCAGGAGCATAAGGCTAGAAAAGGACAGAGGACTGTCCCAAGGAGCATCACACTCCGGCAGCCGCCCACTAAGCCCCCACACGGCGACAACGAGCTGAGCGGGGAGGGGGAAATCACACTCAAGGTTTACCTCCCTCAAGGGTACAGTCTGGAAATCTCTAGTGATTACCTGTATAATTATTACCTCCCCAGTCTCTATAGACTGTATATATTGTAACACACTCTCTAAAAGTAAAGATTAGGATGCTCCTGTATCCCCTCAAAATTTTATCATCATGCCACAAACCATTTGCACAAGGTAATTTCCTATTTGATATAAATTCTCCAAAATGATTAATAGCAAGAGCTTTTTCTCCCATTATTTTTGCTACACATTTGGTTTTCCTCCCATCACACACTGCGAGTGCCGTAGGCCTCTTTTCTGGGTGGAGAAACCAACAACTCTTAACAACATGACCCTGCCTATGGCAGTAGGAACACTGTTTCAACTCTGGGTGAGGCTTATTACTGGTGTGATCCTCTTTGGGTTTCACATTACTCTCTTTACCACCTGGCACCTTTAAAAAAGTGTTTCCTTGACCTGTTGTAGGGTACATTTGGGTCCCAAATCTAACGGAGGAGTTTAGTGTTCGACCTTGTCTATTTGAATTATTTTTTTTTTAAAGTTACTTTATGCATCAACTCATATTCATCTGCTAATTTAGCCAACTCATAAATATCTCTGGGTAATTTCTCTGCCAAATATAAAGCCACATTAGAAGGTATACAAGATAAAAATTCTTCTACTAAGAATAAATTTTTAAGAGAGTCTAGATCCCAAATTTTCAGCATCTATCCATTTATTAAACATATTATATTTCTTTTGTACAAATTCTACCAAAGTTTGACTTGGGTCTCGTCACAGTTGTCTAAACTTTTGCCTATAAGCCTCACAAACAAATTGATAAGCAGTAAGGATGGCTGCCTTTACCTTGTCATAGTCAAAACTGTTGTTTACTAATCGAATTCCCAATACTGCTAGCCTAGTCTCTGATTAATTTTTTTTCTGAGCTTGCTCGACTTCTGACCTCTTCATTGCTAGTTCTATTTCTAATTTCTTCTGAGCTTGCTCTGTCTCCAGGTTCTTCTGAGCTTGTTCAGCCTACAACTGCAACTTCTTTAGTCCCAATTCTGCCTGCACCATCTGAATCTCCACCTTTCCTGTAGTTACAACTTTTGCACCATTGGTGGACGGGTACTGCTCTAATATTTCCTGTGGGAGAATTTGCTCATCTACCCAGTGCATCATTATCTCTCTTAACAGTTCCGTCTTCACTATTCCCATGTGCAATGATAGTCCATAGTGCATGCCAACAGCCACTAGGATAAGACTTTTTTTTGCCGCTTTTAAAGCCTCAACACTAGGATTGTCGACAATTTGTTGTGCTACCAAATCCATTTTTAGTGTGCTAAGATACAGCAGACTCCAACACTTTCACTTTTAGGCTGAGAATTAGTTAGGAAAACTGATAAGAACAGTGCTTAGTTTACTCGACTGCCCTGTCAACTGGTAAATTTTTGCACTCGAGAACAACAAAATTTAAAACACTTTTCATAAAGATTAATAAAATGTACATAAATAAGTAATAAAATACATAAACTCGTATTATACCAATATTAAAAATAATCTAAATTTCTACACAAGTCAAAGTGAAGAAATAGGCTACACAATTTTTATGTCAGGTTTCCCATACAGGCAATCCAATTTTATCTGCCTGCTTTTGGACAGGCCACCCATTTCTGTTTGGAATTGGGTGGGAGGTGGGGATGAAATTTTTAAATATTGTCTAGGGAAATAGATGATCTTACTTGAGCTTAGGGAAAACAAGGAGTAAGGAAACAACCTAGTACAAAAGACAGAACTTTATATATATATATATATATATATATATATATATATATATATATATATATATATATATATATATATATATATATATAAATATATATATATATAAATATATATATATATATATATATATATATATATATATATATATATATATATATATATATATATATATATATAAATTTTTGTGAGGGTACCACCTCTGGTGCCAATGTGGGGACCCATAGCCTCGGAGAAGAAAATAAAAAGTATTCAGAGGAGACCTTGTGGTTTCTCACTGAACACTAATATTATCCTCTCCTACCACCCCCATTCTTTTGTATGTACACATATATATTTACTTTATTTGAACTTTGTTACAAAAAAGGAGTTACATATGGGTTACAAAGATGGTTGTCATAGGTTGTCGAGTTCCTCCAGCTCCTCAGATGGCGGGCAAGAACCCTGGATGCAGTGCGCATTTCCCCTCTGTATCGCCACACTGAGGCGCTGGAAAAGAAAGCTTGCAGCTCTCGGGTCCCTTGTTGTTTCAATGAGCCTAGAACCCAGTTCCTTCAAAAAACTGGTAACACTTTTACCCCAGGCGCCGAGCGTCTCAGAAGCAATGGGGACAAAATTGTAGTGGTGATCCAGTTCTCTATACTTACGGGATTTGGCTGCTTCCCTGTGGGTGGCAGCGCCACCTGGTTGTGCAACACTGAGGTTAATGTAGGTGTTAGCCAGGGTTGATACGCACGTGTAGTCCCATACCAACTGCTTGCCATTCTTCCAGGGGTTCACTGTGATACCATCCGGGCGACCAATAAGAGCATCAGAGTTACGGGGCGTTAGGTAACGGGGCTCTCTTTCAGCTGGGCATCCAGCTGTGGTGAGGCTCCTCTTGATGATGTCGTTAACTTCACTGTGCCTCGAGTGCCATCCCCCTGTGCTTTGGCAGAGTAGGCCATGGTGACCGTACCTGTCAGCCACCACCTCGCCGCAAATACACCTATATCTGGTGTGGATTGGGGCAGCAAGGCGGAGGGCCACAGCAATTCGGAGGGCGTGTGGTGTGAGACGCGTGCCAGTTGCCGACATTGGGGTTGCTAACAGGAAATCCCCTGCATGTGGTGCTGCTACTGCTGTGAGGCGAGCAATGTCGTGTTGTGTTGTTGCAGCACCCAGGCACTCTGCAGCAACTTGGTCTACAATGGGACCATCCCAGCTGGATTGCTTGTGGGATTTTGGGGATGGTGGTTGAGGTGATTGGCCTGCACGAGAGGCCCACTCTGCGGCACAGCATGTAAAATTGGGATCATGTACACCTGCCAGCTGATGTAAGTGGGCAGGTAGAATTTCCTTCACAAGGTCGTCGGATGCTGATAAGGAGGACAGGAAGGCTGGAACAGCGATTTGCGTTGCTGTTCGAACTCCGAGGCCCCCAAGTCTTACGGGAAGAGATGCTTGTTTCCACTGTAGGTCATCGAGAGAGAGGTTAAGGGCTTTTTCTAGCATTGATTTCAGTAACCGGTCATACTCACTTAGTTTTTGGCTACTGTAAGATGGTGAACACCTCAGAAAGTAGGTTAACCTGGGGAGGGACAGACATCTGGTGATGAGGTAGAGTGCATCATGAGCATCAATATCCTCAATCCTCCCATCCATCCTCTTAAGGTCGGCGATTTTCTTATCAAGGACCTCATCGATGGCTTTCAACCCCAGGGGAGCTCCTAGGAGTGTGCTGTCTTCAGGTTTAGTTTTATGGATATTTGGCAGAAGACCCTCTATTCTCTCTACGATGCCCTGGTTGGAACATATTATTTCACATTTAGAAGGGTTCAGGGTGAGGCCTAAAACTGCACCTTGCTCCTGGATTTTTCTGATGTCCTCCAGGAGGGAGTCTTGGGAACTTGGCGCTGGGCGGGAAGGTGGACGGCGGGTGGAGACTGGAGGGTGGGCGGCGGTTGGAGGCTGGGGGGGTGATCAGCTGGCCGTGGCACTTACTACTCAGGTGAGTGGTAATACATATACCACCTCTATACAAAGTGTGGGTATACACCCACTACACAATATGTGGGTATACATTGGGTGGGTGGGTAGCGTAGACACACATGGGAGCCTCCCGGCTTCTATGGGCGGGTGGCAAGGTGGCCTCGTGGGTGGGGAGGCGACGTGGTGGGGTGGGTAGGAGGGGGAAGAGCAGGTACTTCCCGGCCTGGGCGCTGGGTGGGGGCGGGGGTCAGGGCGACACTAACACTGGTATAATTTCCCCGTATATCACTGCACAATAATGAATGAATCACACACTTGTAATCTGACTCACTGCACGTGTGATGTACTCACAATATGATAGATATGTTGCGCCAATTATCGCTGACAACGTAACTTGTTCAGCAAAACTTTCAAAAAAGAAAAACACAAAACACTGTTTGGCACACGCGTAACCCCCACCTCTCTCTCCTGACCACACAACACCCCTCACTCACCCCCCACCTCCCCTCACTATGGGAGGCCTGCAGGGTCCATCCTGGCCCCTCACTACAGCCTCCATGACTCCACACTGCCAACCCACCTGTTTTGATAAGTTTTCACATAGATGGTACACAGTAGGCACTTCCGGCCACTCCCACGTCTGCTTGGTGTATTCACGGTGAATATGGTTGAGTCTTGGTACGGTGAGGCCAAGATGTCTCAGGGTAATGGCTGAGAAGGCAGCAGCTCCTCCGCCACACGTCCGTCCCCTAGGCCTCTCCCTTCTCCCTATATATGTATGTATATATATATATATATATATATATATATATATATATATATATATATATATATATATATATATACATATATATATATATATATATATATATATATACATATATATATATATATATATATATATATATATATATATATATATATATATATATATATATATATATATATATACACATGACCCCTCACTTGCTCTAGTGCTCTTGGGAGGTGGTGATCTTTGTGGTATTTAAATACTCCGAAATTACCATCTCTTTTAAGGGTCTGAGCAGGTGGTGGAGAGGGTTAAGGCGTACCTGTTATGCCAGTTGCTGGAAGGCTTCTGTGCTGGCTAGGGTTCGAGTCTCCTGGTGGGAAAGTGTTCTAAAGTTGTATACTTGACTCTCGTGTTTAGGAGAGTTGTGCCTTAAGCATAGACACTGTGTCTTCCCATATTAACAGGGACTTGATGAAATTAACGTCTAAATGACCCCTCACTTGCTCTAGTGCTCTTGGGAGGTGGTGATCTTTGTGGTATTTAAATACTCCGAAATTACCATCTCTTTTAAGGGTCTGAGCAGGTGGTGGAGAGGGTTAAGGCGTACCTGTTATGCCAGTTGCTGGAAGGCTTCTGTGCTGGCTAGGGTTCGAGTCTCCTGGTGGGAAAGTGTTCTAAAGTTGTATACTTGACTCTCGTGTTTAGGAGAGTTGTGCCTTAAGCATAGACACTGTGTCTTCCCATATTAACAGGGACTTGATGAAATTAACGTCTAAATGACCCCTCACTTGCTCTAGTGCTCTTGGGAGGTGGTGATCTTTGTGGTATTTAAATACTCCGAAATTACCATCTCTTTTAAGGGTCTGAGCAGGTGGTGGAGAGGGTTAAGGCGTACCTGTTATGCCAGTTGCTGGAAGGCTTCTGTGCTGGCTAGGGTTCGAGTCTCCTGGTGGGAAAGTGTTCTAAAGTTGTATACTTGACTCTCGTGTTTAGGAGAGTTGTGCCTTAAGCATAGACACTGTGTCTTCCCATATTAACAGGGACTTGATGAAATTAACGTCTAAATGACCCCTCACTTGCTCTAGTGCTCATGGGAGGTGGTGATCTTTGTGGTATTTAAATACTCCGAAATTACCATCTCTTTTAAGGGTCTGAGCAGGTGGTGGAGAGGGTTAAGGCGTACCTGTTATGCCAGTTGCTGGAAGGCTTCTGTGCTGGCTAGGGTTCGAGTCTCCTGGTGGGAAAGTGTTCTAAAGTTGTATACTTGACTCTCGTGTTTAGGAGAGTTTTGCCTTAAGCATAGACACTGTGTCTTCCCATATTAACAGGGACTTGATGAAATTAACGTCTAAATGACCCCTCACTTGCTCTAGTGCTCTTGGGAGGTGGTGATCTTTGTGGTATTTAAATACTCCGAAATTACCATCTCTTTTAAGGGTCTGAGCAGGTGGTGGAGAGGGTTAAGGCGTACCTGTTATGCCAGTTGCTGGAAGGCTTCTGTGCTGGCTAGGGTTCGAGTCTCCTGGTGGGAAAGTGTTCTAAAGTTGTGTGTGTGTATATATATATATATATATATATATATATATATATATATGTATATATATATATATATATATATATATATATATATATATATATATATATATATATATATATATATATATATATATATATATATATATATATATATATATATATATATATATATATATATATGTTTCATTGAATATGACCGCATATTCTGTATTTATTATTTTCTGGTTTAGGGCTTCTATCCCTCTAACTATTTTCTTAGCATCAGGGCTTAATTGGAATAGGAGTTCTCCAAAACTCATTTTCGTACTTTTAAGGTGAAGAAAAGAAGTGATTTACTATAGAGTGTATTACACTTATTTGTATAATTTGCACGACGTTTCGAACCTCCATGGTTCATTCTCAAGTGAACAATCTTACAATACTAGTTGATTTTATACCCGCATTAGGTCAGGTGATAATACAATGAAGGTGAAAAACATGGGGGGATACATAAGGGATAAACATAGGGGCTGCAGAAGGCTTATTGGCCCATACGAGGCATCTCCTATCTAAACACAAAGATTAATCCAGTGTAATTGGCCTGTTATGTTGGACATTGTCTTCTGTGTTGGCATCGATATGTTCTTGTCTTGTCCTTACTCTCATGGTGGGTAGAGTAAATAGTTCCGTGATTTGGGTGTTCATGGTAGGTCGCTCTATTCTTATGTGAATTGCCTCAACAATTTGTAATCTTCTTGAATCTTGGGTTTTGTCTATTATGCAAGTATTCTTGTTCAACATTTCTCTTGTTAGAGTAATGTCATGGGCTTGTCTCATGTGATTCCTAGGGGCACCAGATTGAAGATGGCATGTCAAACGCCTCGTCAGCTTGGTCGACGTCATACCTATGTACTTACATTGAAGGTTACATCCTTCGTGGGGGCAAGTGTACATGTATACAACGCTTGACTGCTGTAGAGGGTTCTCCGTCGGCTTCGGGCTGTTTTAGATAAGGAGTTCGGAAGTCTTCTTGGTTTTGTAGAATATTATCAGGTTTATGTTTTGGTTAGGAGTAGTGCTTTTTACTCCTTTACGGATTATTTCTTTCATTATTCTTTCCTCTTTTATATGTTCACTGTGCATGGTTGATTTGTAATATAATTTTATTGGGGGTGTTGTGGTTTCTGTTCTAGGTTCTGAATTATACCAACGGTCCAAGTGTCTTCTTATAGCAGCGTTTATTTCCGCGTTGCTATATCCGTTGTTCACCAATACCTGAGTTACTCTTTCAAACTCTCTACTCACGTTGCTCCATTCAGAGCAGTGGGTAAGCGCTCGACGAATATAAGCATTGAGAACACTGGCTTTGTATCTTTGGGGGCACTCACTTCTACCGTTCAGGCATAATCCTATGTTGGTGGGCTTGGTATATACGTTGGTGCTTAAAGAGGTTCCTGTTTTTGTTATTAGTACATCCAAGAATGGCAGACTGTTATTTTCACTATTTTCATGTGTAAATCGGAGTACTGACTCTCTCTCTAGGTGTCTTTTTAGGTTAATTAGTTCATCTGAGTCTTTTACTATTACGAATATGTCATCTACATAACGGCAGTATACAGTTGGTTTTTGTCTGCTACTGAAGACCCTATCTTCGATGGTTCCCATATAAAAATTAGCAAATAAAACTCCTAAGGGGGAGCCCATTGCTACTCCGTCTATCTGTAAATACATGTCTCCTTGTGGACTGATGAAAGGGGCTTCCTTTGTACATGCTTCGAGAAGACTTTTCAAGTGTGGCTCAGGTATGTCTAATTTGGGGGTGCTCTCGTCTCTGTATACTCTGTCCAGTATCATTCCTATGGTTGTGTCGACTGGGACGTTGGTAAAAAGGGATTTAACGTCCAGGGAAGCGATGATTCCATCGGGCTGGGTAGATTTGATCAATTCTAGGAAATCTGCTGATGATTGTAGACTAAACTTACTTGGAGTGTATGGAGTTAGGAGTTCATTGAGTTTTTTTGCCAGGTGATAAGTTGGGGTTGGTATTTGGCTGATTATAGGGCGTAGTGGGTTACCTGGTTTATGCGTCTTAACATTGCCGTAGGCATATCCTAAGCCATAGTCGCCTTGAAGTTTATTGAAATGCACACTACCTTTCTTTGCGTTGATTGCTGTAATTGTTTTGTTTACTTTCCGCTTAAGGATATATATATATATATATCCTTATATATATATATATATATATATATATATATATATATATATATATATATATATATATATATATATATATATATATATATATATATATAGGTCGTACCTAGTAGCCAGAACTCACTTCTCAGCCTACTATTCAAGGCCCGATTTGCCTAATAAGCCAAGTTTTCCTGAATTAATATATTTACTATAATTTTTTTCTTATGAAATGATAAAGCAACCCTTTTCTCTATGTATGAGGTCAATTTTTTTTATTGGAGTTAAAATTAACGTAGATATATGACCGAACCTAACCAACCCTACCTAACCTAACCTAACCTATATTTATAGGTAAGATTAGGTTAGGTAGCCAAAAAAAGCTAGGTTAGGTTAGGTTAGGTAGGTTAGGTAGACGAAAAAACATTAATTCATGAAAACTTGGCTTATTAGGCAAACCGGGCCTTGAATAGTAGGCTGAGAAGTGCGTTCTGGCTATTAGGTACGACATATATATATATATATATATATATATATATATATATATATATATATATATATATATATATATATATATATATATATATATATATATATATATATATATATAACATGATAAAATATGACATTATACGCCTTACAACTGAAGGTCATTCTGTAGTTGGTAACTTAGTTAATAAAACTACCAAGCGGGCTCTAGATACCCTATGGCTCACAGTCCCAAATCTGGAACTGTGCACACAGCCACCACTCCTACCTACAGGTGACACACACATATAAACCATTAGGAAACCTGGACTCTCTCTTATAAAACATCACCAAACACTGCCTGAGTACTCTACCCTATCTTGCAACTCTTTTAACATGCAATTTTGGCTTATCTGACTGTACGGCTGTTGAAAAACCGTCAGTAAGCAAGGTTTGGTCATCAACGTTCTTCCTCCCCTCAAAGCAAAGATGGTGTCCACCGACCGCTCTTGCGTCATCGCCCCTTAATACTCTATTCTTTACATTTCCAACCAAACCCTTTATTGACTTTTTTACCATATTCTCCATGCATGCTCTTTGATTGAGTCCATTTTCCCTCACATAGTTAGGCTATTTCGGTTCACATTATTCATAACAATCTCCAGCTGAGAAGGTACTACTTTGCTTGGCGGAGTATTACTGGTGACTCGCGGCCTCCCAGATATCAGCAATAGATTTATTCCAATAATACATTGTCGACTGTGTCCACCAACAATTTATAATTGAAACTAACCTTCACAAGAGGTAAGGTACGTATCACCGCCTTATCGCAGTGCCCCAGTCTAAAAGCAAATCACATAAGGAAACTTGAAAAGACAGAGGCTTGCAGAGAAAACCTCTGTCTTTCTTCGTCTCAAAACTGTGAAGAATGAGGTGGTAGATGGTGGTAGACGGTAGTAGATGGTGGTAGTTTTGGTGGTGGTGAAGATGGTGTCGGGGTGGTAAAAAACACACTGCCGGAGGGCGGTATAATGTTGATGTTCCCAATTGTCGGTATTATTCGTGTGGGCGTGTATTAGTTGTGTGTCGGGCTTGTGAGCCCCAGGGGACTGGTGTTTGAGCAAGGTGTTTACCCCAGGCCACAATGGTAGGGTGGAGCTGAGTGTGGAAGGGGAGTTGCCTGGCTTGGGGGTGGAAGCTCCCACAGTAGAAACAGAACAGAAGACGCCATTTAGGTCCGTCCAAGACCATTATTAACTCGACGACTAATAATTGTCCAGGAAGGGACAGAAGCTGCTATACCCCACTTCCACACTCCTCTCCTACCGCCCATTTCAGCCAATTGACCCATCCCTTCTCCGCTCTAACACCTTTCCTATTCTTTACATTATGCAACCCCCCTCTCACCCTTCATTCCCTTTCCTCCCACCCCATCTCCCCCACCATACAACACTGGTGTCCCCTACTCTCCACTTTTTAGCATTTTCTACCCCCTCCTGATTTTTTTAGTATCTAAACGAGTTTATTTCAGTTTAGTGTGTGGCGGGTGCGTTTAGCGGGAGGTGGATGGCCTCTTCAGCAGGTAGAAGGTGCGTTTGTTGGGTAGTGAGGGCGTTTAGCGATACAGTGTCTGTGTTTACAATGGGTGGCTGTGTTTTAGGGAATGAGAAGTTGGTTTAGCGGGCAGCTGGGTGGTGGTTATTTTGGTGACAAGTGTGTTTAGTGAGCGGCAGTTACGATTACGTGAAGCAGGTGCGTTTAACGGGGCTCGGGTGCGTTGAAATGAGCAGACTAGTGTTAACCAGGGCGCTGGCCGGCACGGCACCGCGACACCCGCCTTGATTGCCAATTGTATTACCAACCATGGCCGATAATGGGGCTTCACACGTTTAATTGTGCTTTATGGCGTCTGAGGAAGTCCAGGGGGTGTACTCACCTAGTTGTACTCACCTAGTTGTGTTTGCGGGGCTTGAGCTCTGGCTCTTTGGTCCCGCCTCTCAACTGTCAATCAACAGGTGTACAGATTCCTGAGCCTATCGGGCTCTATCATATCTACACTTGAAACTGTGTATGGAGTCAGCCTCCACCACATCACTTCCTAATGCATTCCATTTGACAACCACTCTGACACTAAAAAAGTTCTTTCTAATATCTCTGTGGTTCATTTGGGCACTCAGTTTCCACCTGTGTCCCCTTGTGCGTGTTCCCCTTGTGTTAAATAGACTGTCTTTATCTACCCTATCAATCCCCTTCAGAATCTTGAATGTGGTGATCATGTCCCCCCTAACTCTTCTGTCTTCCAGCGAAGTGAGGTTTAATTCCCGTAGTCTCTCCTCGTAGTTCATACCTCTCAGCTCGGGTACTAGTCTGGTGGCAAACCTTTGAACCTTTTCCAGTTTAGTCTTATCCTTGACTAGATATGGACTCCATGCTGGGGCTGCATACTCCGGGATTGGCCTGACATATGTGGTATACAAAGTTCTGAATGATTATTTACACAAGTTTCTGAATGCCGTTCGTATGTTGGCCAGCCTGGCATATGCCGCTGATGTTATCCGCTTGATATGTGCTGCAGGAGACAGGTCTGGCGTGATATCAACCCCCAAGTCTTTTTCCTTCTCTGACTCCTGAAGAATTTCCTCTCCCAGATGATACCTTGTATCTGGCCTCCTGCTCCCTACACCTATCTTCATTACATTACATTTGGTTGGGTTAAACTCTAACAACCATTTGTTCGACCATTCCTTCAGCTTGTCTAGGTCTTCTTGAAGCCTCAAACAGTCCTCTTCTGTTTTAATCCTTCTCATAATTTTAGCATCGTCCGCAAACATTGAGAGAAATGAATCGATACCTTCCGGGAGATCATTTACATATATCAGAAACAAGATAGGACCGAGTACAGAGCCCTGTGGGACTCCACTGGTGACTTCACGCCAATCGGAGGTCTCACCCCTCACCGTAACTCTCTGCTTCCTATTGCTTAGATACTCCCTTATCCACTGGAGCACCTTACCAGCTACACCTGCCTGTCTCTCCAGCTTATGTACCAGCCTCTTATGCGGTACTGTGTCAAAGGCTTTCCGACAATCCAAGAAAATGCAGTCCGCCCAGCCCTCTCTTTCTTGCTTAATCTGTGTCACCTGATCGTAGAATTCTATCAAGCCTGTAAGGCAAGATTTACCCTCCCTGAACCCATGTTGGCGATTTGTCACGAAGTCCCTTCTCTCCAGATGTGTTACCAGGTTTTTTCTCACGATCTTCTCCATCACCTTGTATGGTATACAAGTCAAGGACCCTGGCCTGTAGTTCAGTGCCTCTTGTCTGTCGCCCTTTTTGTATATTGGGACCACATTCGCCGTCTTCCATATTTCTGGTAGGTCTCCCATCTCTTGTGACTTACTATACACTATGGAGAGTGGCAAGCAAAGTGCCTGTGCACACTCTTTCAGTACCCATGGTGAGATCCCATCTGGACCAACAGCCTTTCTAACATCCAGATCCAGCAGGTGTCTCTTGACCTCCTCTCTCGTAATTTCGAACTCCTCCAAGGCCGCCTGGTTTACCTCCCTTTCTCCTAGCACAGTGACCTCACCCTGTTCTATTGTGAAGACCTCCTGGAACCTCTTGTTGAGTTCCTCACACACCTCTCTGTCATTCTCTGTATACCTGTCCTCGCCTGTTCTAAGTTTCAATACCTGTTCTTTCACTGTTGTTTTCCTTCTGATGTGACTGTGGAGTAGCTTTGGTTCGGTCTTGGCTTTGTTTGCTATATCATTTTCAAAATTTTTCTCTGCTTCTCTTCTCACCCTGACATACTCATTCCTGGTTCACTGGTATCTCTCTCTGCTTTCTGGTGTTCTGTTATTCCGGAAGTTCCTCCACGCCTTTTTGTTCAGTTTCTTCACTTCCATACATGCCCTATTAAACCATGGATTCTTCTGTTGCTTCTCGGATTTTTCCCCTTGGGCCGGGATGAACCTGTTTACTGCCTCCTGACACTTCTGGGTAACATAGTCCATCATACCCTGTACAGACTTATCTCTGAGGTCTGTGTCCCAAGGTATTTCACTTAGGAAACTTCTCATCTGTTCATAATTCCCCTTTCGGTATGCCAGCCTTTTGATTCCTAGTTCTTTTTTGGGGGAGATAAGTCCTAGCTCTACCAGCTACTCAAAGTTCCATACACTGTGGTCACTCATTCCCAAGGGCGCTTCCATCTTAACTTCCCTTATATCCCATTCATTTAGGGTAAATATCAAATCAAGCATTGCTGGTTCATCTTCTCCTCTCATTCTTGTTGGTTCTTTGGTGTGCTGGCTTAGAAAGTTTCTTGTTGCCACGTCCAGCAGCTTAGCTCTCCATGTTTCTGGTCCTCCATGCGGGTCTCTGTTCTTCCAGTCTATCTTCCCATGGTTGAAGTCTACCATAATTATTAGTCCAGATCCATTCCTGCTAGCAACAGAAGCTGCTCTTTCTATTATGTTAATGGTGGCCATGTTGTTTCTATCATATTCCTGTCTAGGTCTTCTGTCATTTGGTAGTGGATTATATATGACTGCGAATATAATTTTTTTCCCTCCATTTGTTACAGTACCTGCTATGTAGTCACTGAAACCTTCACAGCCCTGAATATCCATCTCCTCAAAATCCCAGCCTTTTCTTACCAGCAGAGCTACTCCACCCCCACCTCTTCCTTCCCTCTGTTTCCTCATAACATAATAGTCCTGTGGGAACACTGCATTTGTTATCGTTTTCATGGTCTTTGTTTCTGTGAGGGCTATTATGTCTGGGTTTTCCTCTAGTACTAGTTCTCCAAGCTCATTTGCTTTATTTGTAATTCCATCTATGTTAGTGTACATCGCTTTGAGGCTCACTTTCTTCTGTCCCTTCTCAAATCGCCTCCTTGGTGAGTGTTCTGCTGGTGGGGGAGGCTGTTCCATGGGTGTGAGGACGTGTGAGGTGGATAACAGGGTCTCAGAGGATACTGGGATGAGGGGCGAGGGATCCAGTGAAGGGGGAGGGACAGGGAGGGTATGGGGAGAAAGGGGAGGGAGGACTCGGGAGGAGGGGAGGGGTAGAAGGGTGGGGATTGGGTGTGGGGGGAGGGAGATTTGGCTGAACATTTGAGTGGGGGCAGGGAGGGTTTGGGGAAGGGGGGTTTTCTATGCAGACGAGGGAGGCGGGGTTGTCCTCCCTTCTGGTGTTATTGGGTAGCTGGTTGTGGGTTCCCCCCTCGCCTCTGGGGGTGTTATGTTGGGAGCTGTGACTTCCTGGTTTTCCCCTCTCGCCCTGCGCCTCTTCCTTGCTTCTGCCGCCACGGCTCTCTCCTCCCTTGTCATGTCTCTCTGGAGGAATACATTTTTTAATTTTCCCATGTTTTTCAGGGAGCTCTTCCTTGATAGGATCTTCTCCTTTGTGTTCTCATTTGCAAACACTATCTTTATCATTCGGTCTCGGTCTTTGTTGTACCAGCCTAGCCTGAAAACCTTCTTAATGCTATGCTCAGCCCCTTCCATGTCTAGTGCCTTTAGTACTTCATTCACTGCTGCTTTGTCCTTGTCATTCCACTCTGTCCTATTAGATCCTTCCTGCTCCTTAATACCCACAGCAACCACTGATCTGTTCCTTTCCAGCAGTTGGCTAGTGGAGCGTGCCGCCTCCTGCGAGGTGGCTGCTTTCATGGCCACCTCCATCACTGCAGTCATTACTTCAGAGTTATTTTTTTTTAGTATTTCCGCAAATGTTGCTTTTATTGTGGCATTCTCATCCAAAAAACTATTACCACCTTTTCCCTGGGTGGTTTTCTGATTCTCAGCCTCGATACCATTCTCTTTGAGGGCTCTAATCTCCTCCTTTGCTGTTGTCAGCTCTCTTTTCAGGTTGCTTATTTCGTTCTTCATTTCCTGCATCATTTCTTGCATCTCACTCTTGATGTCCTCCAGAAACTGGGCGAACATTTCCTTCATCTCGTCACCTTGGCTCTTTCCTGTTCCCCTGGTACCTCTGGCTGCCATGCTTGACCCTGTTGGGATGGGGGAGGGAGAGAGAGAGAGAGAGGAAGAGAGAGAGAAAGAGAGAGAGAGAAAGGGAGTGATAAAGGGAGAGATAAATTTGATCCGACCCTTCCACTGAAGTGAGAAGAAAGTAGAAGGGGAGGGGGGGTGAGGAGATGGAGAGAGAGGCGGGAGGGAGAGAGAGGAGAGGGAGAGAGATGGAGAGGGAGAGAGTGGGTGAGGGAGAGAGCGGGTGAGGGAGAGAGCGGGTGAGGGAGGGAGCAGGTGAGGGAGAGAGGGGGGGGGGAGGTGTGTGTGGGCAGAGAGGGAGGGGGAAGGAAAGAGAGGGAGGGAGAGAGAGAGAGAGAGAGAGAGAGAGAGAGAGAGAGAGAGAGAGAGAGAGAGAGAGAGAGAGAGAGAGAGAGAGAGAGAGAGAGAGAGAGAGAGAGAGAGAGAGAGAGAGAGAGAGAGAGAGAGAGAGAGAGAGAGAGAGAGAGAGAGAGAGAGAGAGAGAGAGAGAGAGAGAGAGAGAGAGAGAGAGAGAGAGAGAGAGAGAGAGAGAGAGAGAGAGAGAGAGAGAGAGAGAGAGAGAGAGAGAGAGAGAGAGAGAGAGAGAGAGAGAGAGAGAGAGAGAGGGAGAGAGAGAGAGAGAGAGAGAGAGAGAGAGAGAGAGAGAGAGAGAGAGAGAGAGAGAGAGAGAGAGAGAGAGAGAGAGAGAGAGAGAGAGAGAGCAGGAGAGAGAGAGAGAGAGCAGGAGAGAGAGAGCAGGAGAGAGATAGTGGGAGTGGGAGAGAGGGAGAGTGGGGAGGGGAAGAGTGTGTGTATGGGCGATGCGGGGGACTGGGGGTGGGGGGGGCGGAGATGGCGATTAAGTCAGGTCAGGTCAGATGGTGGGGTCAAGAGGGGGGGGGATAGTAAGGTCCTATCCCAGGTGTTAATGCCTTTTCCCCTGACTGAACAATTGTGTGTGTGTGTGTGTGTGTGTGTGTGTGTGTGTGCACGTGTGTGTGTGTCTGTTTTAGCGTGTGCACACTTGTGTGCGTGTATGCGTACGTGGGCGGGCGTGCTTGTATGTGTCAAGATATCCCTTATGCGTTACCTCTGCCTAAATGAGCCACTCTGAGATTTTTAAATATATATGATATCCTGAACAAGAATTTGATAATCTTTTACCTCAATCTGTACACCTGATTAATTGACCAGAGAGGGGGTACATACCAGTCTGCCTCCCGCTCACACAACCAGATGAGTAAGGGCGATGTATGATGACGATGGTTATCCGTCGTAGTCTCCCACTAGGTGATTCAATAAGTGCTGGTAGATTGATGAAGTCGGTTCTTCTCTGTCTACACAAAGCTCTGGAGTCAGTCACTGTATCGTTATGTGACAGTTCACTAATTCACTGTACCACTGATCACAGTCACCACTCAACAGCACAATCAGGTAGTTCCACGGCGGGGCGTCCCACCCGGTCAGGTCACACACTTACATGCACCGGTGATGCCCTAGCTCCACTTTGGTTTCTTCGCCAAATCTTCGCACTATCGCTAGCGATATGACTATGCTATGTTGCACCCTGCTAGCTACACACTGCGAGAGGCCAAATACTATGATCTAGCCTCTATACTCCTTCAATGTCCCGAGAAATTGACGAATTTCCGCGGACCTCACTAATCGCGAGTGTCTCCTACCGTCTCCCGCGCGTGTGTTTAGCGACCGGTGTCTGGACGCTTAATAATATTGTCTGCACGTGGGCGGCGTTTTGATCAGCTTTTAAACCCCCTTTTCTTTGCTCGTGCAATTTCTGTTGTGTGTGTGAGCTCCATGTTATCGCGTTGAGGCACTTGGGGTTCATCAGATGTTTTGTTGCTCTGTGGAATTTATATTTTCCTAGGGGAAAAAAATCCAGGAGACTGCTTCCACATAAGCAAAAAAATACACAAAAACTTACCCTGGCATTGGACCTATATATTTATTTATATACCTACAAAATTACAGTCATTTACGAAAAATAACCAAGAAATGTATGATATCCTGGAAGATCGGGATATCTTGGTGCTTAAGATAACTTTAGAGAACTAGATGGTGGAAGATCGAGACACAACATAGAGAGAATAATGGATATATAATGAAACACTGGAGACTTTTGTTAAAGAAATGTACAACATGGCCATGCATTCGGCCTCAGGCCCGGATTCCAGGGCACTACGTGTTTATAAAGAAATGTAACGTAACAATAACACGAACACCTGTCGACGCTCCGTGAAGTTAAGGAGCATTGATACCTGCTTATGTTCCACGACCAAGAGGAGCGTTGGTACCCGGCCCCGTCGAACAGTGCTCCCACGCTCGCCCTGGTGTAGGATTACATGGACAATTGACTCCCCCAATATTGACTTCATCTCATTATTAAGGTCTAGTTGATACCCAAGTCTGCTCTTGGTGTGTATGTACTCACCTAGTTGTGCTTGCAGGGGTTGAGATTCAGCTCTTTGGTCCGTCAATCGGACCGTCAATCAACTGGTGTACAAATTCCTGAGCCTACTGGGCTCAGGAATTACAAGTAGTCACTAAGAACCTCCTTTCCACATCTGGAAGTTCACTACCCTGATATCTTCAGGTTTTCCTAGAACCGTCTACCAGGATCCTCCACAGTTCTCCAGGCTACTACACCATGAAGTCTTCCTTGAGCAACAATGGTGCTTCACCATTGGTATCACAGAAGCATGTGAAACTTCATTCCACTGCTCCTCTTCTCACAGCTTGAGGTCCTCCTGCTCCTCACTGTATGGCTGCTCCTCCACAGAGCTCAGCACCTTCCACAACCTTGGAGTCTCATCAACTACTCCTCCTCTGCTGGCTATAAGTTCACAGCAACTCCTTCCCTAGACAAACCTGCAACCCATCGACACGCCAATAAAAATGTTCCTCTATAAACACATAAACAAAATGAATCACACACAATAAATGTTTCACTTGACATCTTCCTGCTTTCTACATGCTGTGAGGTGACTTTCCCCATGTTTGGGCTGGTCCCGTTTTCTGCCCTCCCTGGGAGCCCTCCGCTTCCCAGGCGGCCAGGGTTGCCAGATTGGGCTACAAGTAGCGAATTGGGCTACTTTTGAGAGCCCCACGCTCCCAAATGTTTAATTTCGCTACTTGCGACTTTTTGGGCTAGTTTAAAAGCAAGTTGGGCTACTTTGGGCTATTAATGTTAAGAAACTCAATGATGAATATTTATGCTTTAATAATATAATGTGTACAAATCACAGCCGAGTCCAACAGCCTGATTGACTAGACCACTTACCGCAGGAGCCCTGGTCAGAGACCGGCCCCGGGGGACGTTGATCCTAGGAACCTTTGAAAGAAAAAGTAACCGCAAGGCAAGGTAATCCTCCCCAGGGGCCATAGATTTCCCAACCTTAATTGTCATTAATACTTCATTAATTATACTTCATTAATAATACTTTATTAATACGTCATTAATCATCCCAAAAGCTACAACTGGTTCCACAGATCTTCATTAAGGGGAGAAAGTTATCTAGAAATTTCCAGATTGATAAATGATGGGAAAGATCCCTTACAGTTAGTACCTTTGTCAGGAAGACGATGGTTGGTAAGGAGTGATAATGTAGAGCGGCTGTTAGATCAGTGGGATTCTCTAACAACTCATTACCAGCTTTTTCCTCTTGTGATAAATATGTTGCAAAGCAACTATTTTCAATGTACGCTGATCCCTCCAATAAGCTATATTTCACATGTCTCAAACAAATCCTAAATTATTTTGAAAGTATGAATTGACTTTATCAAAAAGATGAAGCAGATCAGTGTAGCCTTCACACTGTCTTAGAAAACTTCACTCTTGGAATACTCAGAAGAATCGTTCGTCCTCATCATGAAAGCTTCATGTTAATTTGGACTACAATTCTATATATCTGCCCCTGGAAAAAGTTGACTTTGGTTACGAATTTTCAACACTTCTGGCCACTAACAGACAAAACAATTTTACAACCCAGGAAAAGTTTCAAAATGTTCAAGAAAGATGCGATAATTTTTTAAAGAAAGCTTGCAAATAGCTTCTTTCTCGTATTCTAAGTAATGTTGAAACTATAAAAAAAGGTGAAAAATCTGTTACCTGTCATATGACTTAGCTGACATGGCCAACATTTTCGGAACTTCCGTTAGTATTAGCTGACCAATCTAAGCTTAGTGAAATTGAAAGTCAGTGGCGCCTACTGTTAACCATTGACTAGTCCAACATTTGTAAGGGACAAATTCCGACATCTGAATCGTCATTTTAGACCAAGACAATAACTGTCAAGAACACTGCTGGCGATCCCATACTGATTGACCTCGCTGAGTTTGTGTTGAAAATATACAGCTTGCCAATCAGTAATGCCCTGGTTGAACGGATATTTTCGCGAGTAACGTCTGTGAAAACTAAACTGAGAAATCTTGAATGGGAATGGGACTTGAGCTTTTGACATCAATCTTGAGAATCAAAACATATCTTGAAGAAAATGAAACTTGTTGCTCGTCATTTGAACCACTCATGTCAATGCTTAAATATGAGTCTGCAATATACAAGAACGAGGTCTTGTATATTGATCAAGATCTATTGTATATTGATCAAGATCTTGGTAATCTTCAACTGTAAAGACGTGGAAGGACTTCACACCCATTAAGCTTCAAACAGTAAATATTGGTAAGTTATCCTATTATCATATTTGTTAAATATATATATGCAGAGATAATGTTAATAAAACAATTAAAATCGTTTAATGTACTCTATATATCATAATAGATTACATTGAAACCCGTATCAGTCACTAAACAAAAAATTGGGCTACTCTTATTACAAATTCGCTACTTTTAGACCGTCAGCTCGCTACTTTTAGCAATTTGAATCTGGCAACCCTGCCCAGAGGCCGCCTCTCAGTCTGCCTTTAGGCTTCAGCTTGAGAACACGGCATCGCCCGCCACCAACACACCGCACCTACGCCACGCAACTACAAGTCACTACACGTCACTTCAAGTCTCTACACCACATCACTACACGTCCCTAAACGCCACTACACCACATCACTACACGTCCCTAAACGCCACTACACCACATCACTACACGTCCCTAAAGGCCACTACACGGTCCCTACACGCCACGACACGTCACTACACGCTGCTACTTGTCACTACACGCCACTACGCCTCACTACGCGCTACTACAGTACATCACTACACGTCCCTACACGCCACTACACGCTACTACACGTCAATACACGCCACTACACTACAACACCACTAGCAACACCACCACCCCAGCAACACCACCACCGCAACAACACAACCACCCCAACAACACCACCACCACCAACACCACCACCCAAGCAACACCACCACCAGCAACACCACCACTAACAACACCACCACTAATAACACCACCACTACCAAGACCACCCCAGCAACACCACCACAAGCAACACCAACACTACAACAAACAACACCACCCCCAGCAACACCACCCCAGAACAGCACCACCAGCAACACCACCACCAACAACACCATCCCAGAAACACAACCACCACAACAACAACACCAACAACAACACCACAAGCAACACCACCACCAACAGCAACACCACCCAATCAACACCACCCCAGCAACATCATCACCACCAACACCACCACCAACAACACCACCCCAGCAACACCACCACCAGCAACGTTACCACTAACAACACCACCACTAACAACATCACCACCAACAACACCACCCCAGCAACACCACCACAAGCAATACCACCACAAGCAACACCAACACTACAACCAACAACACCACCGCAGCAACTGCACCACCAGCAACACCACTCCAGCAACTGCACCACCAGCAACACCACTCCAGCAACTGCACCACCAGCAACACCACCACCAACCACAACACCACCACTACCAAAAACAACACCACTCTAGCAACACCACCCCAGCAACACCAGCACCAGCAACACCACCAATAACACCACCATTAACAACACCACCACCAATACAACCACCAGCAACACGACCAACTACACCACCACCACCAACAACACCACCACCACCAGTAACACTACCCCAGCAACACCACCACCAACAACACCACCTCCACCAACATCACCACCACCAATACCACCACTGCCACCAACACCACCACTACTACCAACACCACCCCAGCAACGCCACCAGTACCACCACCAGCAACACCACCACCAACACCACCACCCCAGCAACACCACCACCCCAACAGCACAACCACCAGCAACACCACCACCACCAACAAAACCACCCAAGCAACACCGCCCCAGCAACAGCACCACCACCACCACCACTACCAACATCACCACCCCAGCAACACCACCACCCCAGCAACACCACCACCACCAGCAACACCACCACCACCATCAACACCATCACCACCAACAACAACATCACCCCAGCAACACCACCAGCAACACGACCACTAACAACACCACAATCAGCAACACCACCAACAATACATATGTGATAACATACATCTGATCACAAATGTCATATCATTAATGCAAACACTCAAACGACAAGGCCGACGGGTACTTATCAACTGGGTGCCAAGTCATGTGGGAATAATAGGAAATGACATTGCAGACGAAGTTGCAAAACTTGCAACTAAGAGAAGAAATGTAGACATTTACATACCACAGAGTCTATCACAGATTAAGAAAGTAATTAGAAACAGAGCAATGCAAAAGATGTACAGTGACCACAACACAGCAGTTGCAACATCAGGAACTGCGGGGTGGTACAAGAATTCAACCAACTACGAACCACTTAGTTTGATGAAAGGGAGTAGTAGAGCAACAGAAGTGCATTTACACCACATCAGGCTTGGATGCCCATGTGCATGGGAAATAGGCTTACAGGTTCCGGAAGACGAGAGGAAATGTCAACACTGTGGAGAAAAGCCCGACAGACCACTGGAACATTATCTAACACAGTGCACAGTTACAAACCCATTAAGGTTTCAACTTAGATTCAACAGAGCAGAAGAAGTTGTTAAACACATATGGCAAAATCTTACTGAAGCGACCATACGAGTCATAAATACTCATATTCCGCCCAATTAAAACAAAAACCAGCAACACTTATTGGGCCAACCAGAGGTTTAGGGCCCGTGCAGGAATATCCCTGAAATAAAACACCACCAACAACAACACCACCACCAGTAACACCACCAACAACAACACCACCACCACCACCAATACCATCACTGCCACCAACACTAGCACTACTACCAACAGCACCCCAGCAACACCACCACAAGCAACACCACCAGCAACACCATCACCCCAGCAACACCACCACCCCAACCACCACCAACACTACCACCCCCCAACACCACCACCACAAGCAACACCACCACCACCACCACAAGCAACACCACCACCACCAACAAAACCACCCAAGCAACACCACCACCACCAACACTACCACCCCAACAACACCGCCCCAGCAACACCACCACTACAAACCATCACCACCCCAGCAACACCACCACCCAGCAACACCACCACCCCAGCAACTCCACCACCACCAGCAACACCATTACCACCAACAACACCAACCCAGCTACATCACCACCATCAACACCACCACCAGTAACACGACCACTAACACCAGCACCCCAGCAATACCACCACCCCAACAACACCGCCCCAGCAACACAACTACCACCAGCTACACCACGACCAATAGCAAAACATCCACCCCAGCAACACCACCACTACTAGCAACACCACCAACATTAAAGCAACACCACCACCAGTACCACCACCACCACCCCAGCAACAACACCCCAGCAACACCACCACCAGCAACACCACCACCAACAACACCACCACTAACAACACCACTACCAACACCACCAACAACATCACTACCACCACTGCCACAAACACCACCACTACCACCAACACCACCAACACCAGCTACACCCCCACCACCAACAACGCCAACCCAGCAACACCACCACCAGCAAAAAAACCACCAACACCTCCACCCCAGCAACACCACCACCACCAGTAACACCACCACCACCAAAGCAACACCACCACCAGCACCACCCCAGCAACACCACCACCACCAGCAACACCACCACCACCAACACCAACATTACCACCACCACTAACATCATTATCACCAATACCACCACTGCCACCAACACCACCACTACCACCCCAGCAACACCACCACAAGCAACACCACCCCAGCAACACCACAACCAGCAACATCACCACCCCACAAACACCAACACCCCAACCACCACATACACCAACACCACCCCAGCAACACCACCACCAGCAACACCACCACTAACAACACCACCACCACCACAATCACAAACACCACCACAAATAATACCACCACCACCACTAACAACACCACCACCACCATCACCAACACCCACACCATCACCAACACCCACACCACCACTACCAACACCACCCCAGCAACACCACCACAAACAACACCAACACTACAACAAACAACACCACAGTAGTGGAGAGTATGCCAGAAGATTCGCCTGCAGCGTTCTGGCATACTCGTTTTTCGTTACCCCGGTGACCCATGCACAGACATCGCTAATGGTCAATGACGTCACCCAGTCTTCATCTTCCTTGTATAATCCCATTTTCTGATACGAAATATTTATTCCCATTTTCAATATTTATGCTAAGAGGAGATTAAAAGGCCGGCTCCTGGCGCACCCAAATTCATTTACCCCAGTGGTCCATGCACAGGCATCGCTAATGGACAATGACGTCACCCCATCTTCATCTACCCTGAAAAAGTCCGTTTTCTGTTATAGTGTATTTATTCCCATTTTCAATATTTATAGCAAAGGGGGATTCAAATGCTGCCTTCTGTCAAACCTAATGTGCAATGACGTTAACCATTATAAGCTCGTTTTTCTCAATAAGGTATTACCATACTGTTTCCCATTGTCTAAGAACATTTTATAGGCGAGATTTCATATTAACATAAGAAATGAGTTCAACCCTGTTACAGAACCAGTATTTACCCAGATCGTTTTCCTAAATCTAAAACTTATTCCAATTTATGTCCATTGTTTCGTGTTTATAGTATTAATAACCCATTAATATCCCTTTTTGCCATGTTTCCCCTATTTCTTCTTCGCCTTTGTAGATAATGCAATTTAAGCTTTGTCAATCTTTTCTTCAAGGAATGCTTATTGAGCATAGGGCAAATAAAAATGAAAACCCACAATCATCCATTTGTAAGAAAACAGTCCCCTGCCAGGCGTGGTGACTTCAATGCGATTTCAGTACTAATCCAATATAGCTTCATAACGCATAAATATATATGCACGTACATAAATATATATGCACATCTCACATTCTCTCAAAAACATACCTCTCCCACACCTTCTTGAGGTTATCTTGAGATGATTTCGGGGCTTTTTTTTTTTAGTGTCCCCGCGGCCCGGTCCTCGACCAGGCCTCCACCCCCAGGAAGCAGCCCATGACAGCTGACTAACACCCAGGTACCTATTTACTGCTAGGTAACAGGGGCATAGAGTGAAAGAAACTCTGCCCATTGTTTCTCGCCGGCGCCTGGGATCGAACCCAGGACCACAGGATCACAAGTCCCGCGTGCTGTCCGCTCCCTGCCGACCTTACTGTAGCATATAACAAATCAAAATACTCATTCAGTGTACATATATAGGAATACTACATTCAGTAAAAGCAATCCTCTCATGTTTTGAAATAAGGCCTTCTTTTCTGACGTCATCATCCCTAATGTGGCGCGAGGGCCCCAACGTGCTAAATGCGGACCCTAGGAGGTTCACACATAAGTGTGAACTCTTAATCACTCTCAATACCTCAACTGTACTCTGTAACATCATAGGCGATATTCAGCTGCATTGGCTCGTGTTTTCGCTCATTGCTCATATTTTCTGTTATTCATAAACCCGATCAAACCATCCTAACCTAACTTCTTATATAACAAACAAATACATTCTACAGACCAGTTGTTGTTGTTGTTGTTCAGTGACATCATTAAAAGCCACCTCAGGTATAGGGATAAGGTATTGTTGTCCATTAGCATATAAGTGTCAAGGTATCACAGCACCTGACTGGTTAACTATGTATGACATCACCAGATAACCAATGCGGCCTTTAGCGTCCTACCTGTATATGTACTGTATTTGATGTTATTATTCAAAAATGACTAGACTAACCATCCCCACCTAACCTAATCAGAGGTTTAAGAATATACATTTTAGTCAACCACAACTGTAATCATTATTCAGTGATAAGTTCAAAAGTATAACAGCAGCCCAAATGTCATACCGCTATTTTTGCAGAATCGTACATCTGGCAGCATTGTAGGTGAGCTGAACATAAGAATAAAGGTAACTGCAGAAGTCCTATTGGCCCATATGAGACAGCTCCTATATATCTCCTCCCAATCTCATTCATATTCATGTCCACCCTATGCTTAAAACAACCAAGGAATCCCACTTAAAGTATTAGTTTACAATAATAGTTTTAATAAATAGCTCTCATTCTAGTTTTATACACAACAACAATTATGAAACCCTATAGCTAGATATCGTACTATAATCCACAAGTAGTTACCACACATCTGGCAGCACAGCGAATTAGTGGCTGTGTTCATAGGCTAGTCAACTGTCCTCACATCCATCAAATAGCTATCCAAATGTCGCAGCTCAGTTCATGCATCTAGCAACTCAGCTGGATGCTAGCCACTATATTCATAGGCTAATCATTTCTACACCTCAAAAAATCCTAGTCTTGCTACACAAATCAGCTAACTTGTTTCTAAACCAACACTCTCAAATACATTCATACATGCTTACACATACTCCACAACCTATACATTCATAGAGAATAGCCTAGTTTTTTGCCGCCATTTCCCCCATTAATCAGATGTAATTTATGCCATACACAGAAAATACAGCATTACACATCAAATATGCCATTTATGCACAAAATATATTATTTACACTCAAAATATACCATCACACAAAAATATACCATCACACAAACAAATGACATTTACATACAAAATATGTCAGTTGCACACAAAAATATACCATTTACACAATATTGCATGTACACTCAGAGTATGACATTTTCACAAAGTATGGTATTTGTACAAATATATCAAAAGTAAGTAAGTAATTATCAAAAGAAGGCACCAAACCGGGAAGGCTATGTAGCACCATCAAATACGCAAAATAATCAGAGGGCGCTAAATATCACCAAGGATGCCAATACGAGAACAAAAACGCATAAGGCGAACGATATCAAAAGTATCCGAGTCACCAAGAATTCTATCGAGGGACAGGTGACCGCGAGAGGCGGTCGGAAAGCAAGACACACGCTCGTCCTGGAAGTCAGGACATTCAAGAAGGACATGCACGACCGTAAAAGGGACAATGCAACTAGGACAAAATATATCAAAAGGCTTATGCATTTAGGCAATCAAAAATGCACTTTCACTAAAATTCCACAATTCCACATACATAATTTTCACAAAATACCCCATACTCATAAACCAAAATACACTTACACTATTAAGGTCTATTTTTTCAGATTACAGAACTTACACAAAATATACAATTTGCACACAAAAATACAGTTGCACCAGTTCCGCATCAATAAATTAAAAGCACAACTTGCATAAATGCACTATTAGCAAAAAAATTATTATAAAACATGGACAATTATTACACAATTTGTGTAATTATTATACATCTTTGCACAATTAATACAAGAAAACTTGCTATATAATTACTCAACTTGCACAATGACAATCAATACACAAAGGTATAAATAAACAATTCGTCCATATGCAATTACACAACATGCGCAATTAATACACAACTTTCACATATATTACACATCTTTCATAATTATTACACAACTTGCACAAATACATATCTAGCACAAATACGTATAATACATAACTACCCCAAATATGAAAATACACAACTAGCCTAAATACACGATTTACACAAATGCAATTGCGACGATTACACAACTTGCTCAAAAATATAATCAATACACAACCTACCAAAATATGAACAATAGATAACTAGCACATATTCATTAAATACACAACTACACAATTTCCACAAATACACATACAAAAACATATACAATTAATACATACAACTTACACAAAACAATACACAATTTATAAAAATATAATCAATACATAATTGCAATAATCATACAACTTATGCAAAATACATAATCTGCACAATTAATACACAAGTATATTAATTGTGCTATATATGTACAAACACAAACACAACCAACTAGGTCAAACAATACACAATTTGCATGATTTTTTCTAGGTATATTTAGGACATTTATTATAATATGGTGAGTTTAACCAACTCCCCAAAAGTTCGAATTTCACATATAAAAATGGTGCATATAACTTCCTATGAGCTCAATATATAACACATTCATTTTCCATTAATATTTGAACATTATTAGTGCTAAACTATTCATTTAACATATGTCCATTGTTCTTAATGTCTTATTAATACCTTCCTTGTTACATCCTCTCCAATCAGGCCACCCATATTTATATATGCAAACCATCTAACAGACTTATTTGTTCTAGCCTTAGTTATGTTAGGGCAGGTGGGGTTAGGTGAAGTCAGTATTTTTTATGATAATTTTAAGAAAATTTGCTATATCTTATCAAAATGCATCCTATTAAAACCTAAATTCATCTAAATCTATCAAAAAATATATAATATACTACACAAATTTGACTAAATTCAACCTAGCAAAAGCTAAACTAACAAAATATGAGCATCCCATTTTCTCACATACAAGCCTATCTCACCTCTGTCCAAACATTACATGAGTTGGTCATATAGCTCAATCCCCAAACAGAAAATTTACACTATTTCATAAACATGCTGGTTCATTACCCTTAAGATATTATATATGACCTTCCCTACACGACCTCACCTAACCTGACCTAGCATATTCAAACCTAGATTTAGTTCAAGTGGGTGAAATTTAAGCTATGCCACTTAAATTCGACCTAATTAATAGCAATTTCCACTAAATATACCCAAATGTTGTGTAGCATAGCACTGCCAAAGCCCATTTTTACCCACATTTTCTCCTGTTCCATACTACCCTACACAACCTCACCTAACCTAACCTAGCATATCCAAACCTGGATTTGGTGAACATCAGCGAAATGTAAGCTATCCCACATAAATTCGACCTAATTTAAGACAGATCCCACCAAATACACCCAAATGCTGTGTATCATAGCACAGCCAAAGCCCATTTTTTACCTACATTTTCTCCTATTCCATCCTACCCTACGCAACCTCACCTAACCTAGCATATCCAAACCCAGATTTGGTTAAAATTGGCGAAATTTAAGCTATTCCCACTTAAATCCGACCTAATTTAAGACAAATCCCATCATATATACCCAAATGTTGTGTATCATAGCATCGCCAAAGCCCATTTTTACCTACATTTTCTCCTATTCCATTGTACCCTATGCAACCTTGCCTAACCTAGCGTATCCACACACAGATTTGGTTAAAGTTTTCAAAATTTAAGCCATTCCCACCTAAATTTGACCAAATTTAAGACAATTTCCACCAAATATACCCAAATGTTGTGTATCATAGCATTGTCAAAGCCCACTTTTTCTTCACCAACATTTTTATCTATTTCCATCCTACCCTACACAACCTTACCTAACCTAACCTAGCATATCCAAACCTGGATTTTGGTTAAAGTTGGTGAAATTTAAGATATGCCACCTAAATTCGACCTAATTTAAAACAATTCCTACCAAATATATCCAAATGTTGTGTATCATAGCATCGCCAAAGCCCATTTTTACCTACATTTTTCCTATTCCATCCTACCCTATGCAACCTTACCTAACCTATCCTAGCATATCCAAACCTAGATTTGGTTAAAGTCGGCGAAATTTAAGTTATCCCACATAAATTTGACCTAATTTAAGACAATTTCCACCATATATACCCAAAAAGTTATGTAACATAGCACGGCCAAAGCTCATTTTAGCTGAGTTTTCACCTATTCCAACCTGCCCTAGAGAACCCTACCCAGCCTCACTTGTCATATCCAAAGTTATATTTGATTAAAGTTGGCAAAATTTATGCCATTCCCACCGAAATTCAACCTAATTTAAGCCAATTTCCACCGAATATACCCAAATGTTCTGTATCTTAACATAACCAAAGTTCATTTCACCCAAGTTTTCACCGATTCCATCTTACCCTACACAACCTTACCTAACCTGTCCTAGCATATCCCAAGCTAGATTTGATTAAAGTTCGTGAAATTTATGCTTACTTACCTAAATTCAACCTAATTTAAGACAATTTCTACCAAATATAACCAAAATGTTTTGCTACATAACACAACCAAAGACCATTTTAGCCAAGTTTTCACATATTCCAACCTACCCTACATAGCCTTACCTAACCCTAACCTAGCAGATTTGATTAAAGTTGGGAAAATTTAAGCTATCGCCACCAAATTGGAGACAATTTCCAACAAATATGCCTAAATGATGTGTAACATAGCACAGTCAAAGCCCATTTTACCCACATTCCATCTAATCTAATTCCATCTAAACCTGGACCTAACCTCTGATACGTCATATACTCAGATGTGATGTTTTTTTCAATATGAACCTAAATGCCCGGGCCTAACCTGCAAGAGTCTTGAAGCTTTGTTGAATATTTTATCTATTTTCTTTGAAAAGTGAAGTTTTGAATATGAACCTATCCGCACTGTGTCTAACCTACTAGGTTCTTTGTTGAACATTGTAACCATATTCATAGAAAAGTGTTGTTTTGGATATGGTCCTAACAGCCCTTCTCCTTTAAAACTTGGAATTGTGTTCAATATTGTAGCTATATTGTTGGGTAGGTGTTTTTGTTTTTACACATCAACCCAACCGTCCTGGACCTAACCTCCCTTTATCTAACTTCTAATTTATCGTAAATATAGGAGGAACGTGTTGGTTGTGCATCAACCCAACCGCCCTGGACCTAACCTCCCTTTATCTAACTTCAAATTTATTGCATTTATGAGAACAAAGTGTTGTTTATGCATCAACCCAACCACCCTGGACCTAACCTCTGATACACGAATCTTGGTTCAATATTGCATCATATTCGTAGCATTTTTTTCACATCAATACAACCATCCTCAACCTAACCTCTATTTCCTGGGGAGGGAGGTTAATGGAAAATATGATAATAACGGGAATTTTCTCCACATCAGTTCAACTTAACCATCCTTAACCTAACCTTAGTTAGAAAGGGATATAACTCACTAAAACTATTCAATTACCATTTACCCAATTTTCCTTATCCTAACCCATACCCAGAGGGTTTAGACCCCCCCCCCCTTTACCTCGAAATTATAATATAGGGTTGAATTAGGGAATGTTAGGTTTATATGTGAAAATATATTCCTAACTTAAATATATAGTATAATTTCGAGGTAAGGGGGGGGTCTAAACCCTCTGGTTATGGGTTTATGTGGGATAACTTAAATTTTGCTGACTTTAACCAAATCTAGGTTTGGATATGCTAGGATAGGTTAGGTAAGGTTGCGTAGGGTAGGATGGAATAGGAAAAATGTAGGTAAAAATGGGCTTTGGCGATGCTATGATATGCAACATTTGGATATATTTGGTGGGAATTATTTTAAATTAGGTCACCACCATTACCAACACCAACACTACCACTACCAATACCACCCCAGCAACACCACCACAAACAACACCAACACTACAACAAACAACACCACCCCCAGCAACACCAAGCCCCAACAGCACCACCACCATCAACAACACCATCCCAGCAACACAACCACCACAACACCACCACCACCAACAACACCACCCAAGCAACACCACCCCAGCAACACCATCACCACCAACACCACCACCAACAACACCACCCCAGCAACACCACCACCAGCGACACCACCACCAGCAACACCACCACTAACAACACCACCACCAACAACACCACCACCAACAACACCCCCCCAGCAACATAACCACCAGCAACACCACCATCAACAACACCACAACCACCACCAACACCACCACCACAAACACCAACACAAGCAACACCACCAACAACAACACCACCACCACCAACAACAACACCACCCAAGCAACACCACCCTAGCAACACCACCACCAGCAACACTACCACTACCGACACCATCACCACCACCCTAGCAACACCACCCCAGCAACACCACCACCATCACCAACAACCCCACCAATAACATCAACAACACCACCACTAACAACACCACCATCAACACGACCACCACCACCAGTACCACCACCACCAATACAACCACCAGCAACACGACCATCAACACCACCAACAACAGCAACACCACCACCACCAGTAACACCACTCCAGCAACACTACCACAAACAACACCACCACCACCAACATCACCACCACCAATACCACCAACCCCACCACTACTCCCAACACCACAGCAACACCAATACCACCAGCAACACCACAACCAGCAGCACGACCACCAAACCACCACCCCAGCAACACCACCACCCCAACAACACAACAACCACCAACACCACTATAAGCAACACCACCACCACCAACAATACCACCACCTCAACAACACAACCACCACCAACAAAACCACCCAAGCAACACCACCCCAGCAACACCACCACCACTACCACCCCAACAACACCACCCTAGCAACACCACCACCCCAGTAACACCACCACCACCAGCAACACCACCAGCAACACCACCACTACCAGCAACACCACCATCATCACCACCCCAGCAACACTACCACCCCAACAACACAACCACCACCAACACCACCTCAGCAACACCACCAACACCATCACCACCAACATCAACACCACCCAAGCAACACCACCAACAACAACACCACCACCACCAACATCACCACCAATACCACCACTGCCACCAACACCATCACTACTACCAACACCATCCCAGCAACACCACCACAAGACACACCACCACCACTAATACCACCATAAGCAACACGACCACCAACATCACGACCCCAGCAACACCATGACCCCAACAACACAACCACCACCAAAACCACTAATACCACTATAAGCAACACCACCACCGCCAACAAACCACCCCAGCAACACCAACACCACCAACACTTCCACCCCAACAACACTGCCCCAGCAACACCACCACCACCAACACCACCACCACCAACAACACCACCCCAGCAACACCACCACCCCAGCAACACCACCACTACCAGCAACACCACCACCACCATCAACACCACCACCAGCAACACCATCACCACTATCAAAAACACCACCCCAGCAACACCATCACCAGCAACACCATCACCACCATCAAAAACACCACCCCAGCAACACCAACACCAGCAACACCACAATCAGCAACACCACCAACAATAACACCAACACCACTACCACCAGTAACACCACCCTTGCAACACCACCACCAACAACACCACTACCACCAACATCACCACCACCAATACCACCGCTGCCACCAACACCACCACTACTATCAACACCACCCCAGCAACACCACCACAAGCAACACCACCACCAGCAATACCACCAGCAGCACCACCACCAGCAACACGACCACCAACACCACCACCCCTGCAACACCACCACCCCAACAACACAACCACCACCAACACTACCACCACCAACACCACCACAAGCAACACCACCACCAACAACAAAACCTCCCAAGCAACACCATCCCAGCAACAACACCACCCCAACGACACAACCACCCCCCAACACCACCACCACCTACACCACCACAAACAACACCACCACCACCAACAAAACCACCCAAGCAACACCACCACCCCAACAACACCGCCCCAGCAACACAACCACCACTAGCAACACCACCACTCCAGCAACACCACCACCACCACCAACATCACCACCCCAGCAACACCACCACCCCAGCAACACCACCACCACCATCATCAACACCACCCCAGCAACACCACCACCAGCAACACCACCACTAGCAACACCACCACCACCACCCCAACCAACACCACCACAAGCAACACCACCACCACCACAAGCAACACCACCACCACCAACACCACCACAAGCAACACCACCAACACCACCCAAGCAACACCTTAGCCATACCACCACCAGCAATACCACCAACAACACTATCACCACCAACAACACCACTACCAACACCAACATCAGTATCACCAATACCACCACTGCCACCAACACCACAACTACCACCAACACCACCACAACCACCAACACCACCCCAGCAACACCACTACCACCAGCTACACAACCACCACCAACAACACCACCACCAGCAATACCACCACCAGCAACACGACCACTAACAACACCACAATCAGCAACACCACCAACAATAACACGAACACCACCACCAACAACAACATCACCACCAGTACAACCCGTTCTCACACAAGACAGCACATATATGACTTAATGCTTAAAGTCAATATGTTGAATATGAATTAGTAAATATGTGATATATTCCCAGTTACTTTTTTTACCAAGGGCCAAACTCTTCCTCGCGTACCAATTTACGTGTCACAGTACCCGTCCATCAATGTAGATAGCAGAATAGTCGTGATTGGTTCAATTATAAGGACAATTGTATTTTTCAGGTCCCACATGGGTTGTGAAATTTACCTACTATTGTCCATGCTCTTAGAATATTACAGATCAGCTACTTCCTATTGAAGGCTCGTAGTTTTGTTTTGAGAAATATTTGTTCTTAGTAAATTATAATAAGCACTAAAAATTATTACATAGAATAACAGTCCTTCACCAATCAATATTATATACCATAGTTTGTGCTTTACAAATCTTTACAGGATGTTTTGTGGGAATGCTAACAGAAAACGATGTTACATTTGAATGTCTATCGGGTAAACTACTGCAAACAGGAAGGTATTGTGTCTACTATACCAACTATAGCTAGGATGGGTATATTGTCACCTACCGCCTGTTAGGTGGGAAAGGGGTTCAATACCACCCACAGGATGGGTATGAGGGTCACATCCACCCACAGGATGAGTATGGGGATCACATCCACCCACAGGAAGGGTATGGGGTCCAATACCACCCACAGGATGAGTATGGCATCCACTACAACCCACAGGATGGGTATGGGGCTCCAACCACCCATAGAATGGATATGGGGCTCCAACAACCCATAGAATGGGTATGGGGCTCCAACCACAAATAAAATTGTGATAGGGTCCAATAACACCCACTGGATGTGTATGGCGTCCATTGCCGCGCGTCGAGCTCAAAAACCGCACCATTCATCTTAGAACCATGCCTATTTCACACAGATTTCTTAATAAACGTAAGAGTTTTATATGTCACAAGAAAGATAGAAATATAAGCTTCATTCTAAATACCTTACCATGGGCATATTTAAATTTAAAGCGAAGATACGTGCACTTTTATAATAACCGAGCTTTAACCCTGGACAGATTGATCGACCAAGCAACTCTCTCTCAGAACAATGTTTATTTCACGTGAATTCGTTAATAAACATATATGTTTTATATGTCTCAAGAAAGGCAGACATATAAGCTTCACTTTAAACACTTTACCATAGACATATTTAAAGTTCTAATGAAGATACATGTATTTTAAAAATTACGGAGCTCCCACCCCGTACAGACTGAACGACAGAGCAACTCTCTGTCAGATCAATGTTTATTTCACGTAAATTCGTTAATAAACACAAATGTTTTATATGTCTTAAGCAAGATAGAAATAAGAGCTTCATTTTAAATACATTACAATAGACATATTTATAGCTCAAGTGAAGATACATGTTTTTATAGTAGCGCTCAGTAGCTTGTCGGGCATGGAGTGCAGACGCCTACGCATTTGCCGATATATTGTATAATTAACAAAGATACGCTAATAAAGCCTAAAATCTTATATGCCTCCAGAAAGACCGAGATATGAACATTATTATGATTGCACCAAATGAAATATATCATGTTCGAGAACAAAGATATATCAATTTTAAATTAAGTTTCGACTCTTGCTCGGGCGAGAGAGAGGGGGCGACTCTCGCCCCATCTATTGGACATTCTGTCCACTAAAGACCCAAAGCTACTCAAACCCTCCTAGCATTATTTAAGTAATGACGTAATATGGTATATTTACTCACTATAATGTGGGTGCTGAATGCAGAACATGAGAAAACATATATTTACTCCAAACTAATATAATTTCATTATGAAATAAGTAGCATCAAAGGAAGTCGACGGTCCAAGCATCAATGTTGTGGAGCGACTTATCCAAGATATATCGTTGTTTGGAAAGTGTTTGTTGGCATATCCAGTTGTCGCACTTCTCTGCACAAATTATCACAAATTTAAATTATAATGTTAACAAGTAGAATACGTATTTTTAATAAAATCTAACATAACTAGCCAGCAAACATTTAACATTTATTAACAAAATATATGTTTGGAAGTTAAATCAACTTCATAGGACAATAGTTTTGTTATATATACCCGTTATTCGTTGACATGCGTTCGCTACTTAAACTACCATGTACTGTACTTATGTAAAATCTCCCATGTCTCTTCGCTCATCTCACCGAACCCTACAGGCTCTGTGATAGATTGTTTAATTAATTGAGATTCACAAATAAAGCTTATAATTGTATATGTTATCAAAAAGGCAGTGCTTATTTTAGTTCATTTATTATGCACCCCATACCCATCCTATGAGCGATAGTGGAGTGTTACAGAGGCACATAATGGGCTCAGGGACTGAGCCCCACAATTCATATAGCCAAGCAAGTTATAATCTTGATAAGCTAGTTACAAAAGTCAATGCACATTGTCACATCAACAATGGGCTCGAGTCCGACCACAAGTACAGTTTATAATTTAAGCAACTGACATATGTGGAGGGCTAGTGCCACAATTGATATGTTTATCCTACACATAACCCCCTCTCCCCCATCCAATGGGCAGCGGTGGATAGGTTACAATCAAGTCGTTTTTTGCGTTTTATTCAGAGATTAGATCTTATTGGGTGAGGAAAGATATTCATATTTTAAAGAAGGCTTCTTGGCTGCTGCTCTCCATTGATGGAAAATATACAACCTTTTGAAAATCAATGTTAGTTTGATCTAGATATTGTAATTAACGAAAGTATTTATGTCATCTGAAAGGTAGAAATATAGGCTACATTTAAAATCCTTTGTCATAAATATAACTGAAGTGAAAATGAAGATATATGCGTTTTGATAGTTACTTGATGGCTAGCTCTGAGAGTGTGAAGCGTTGCACACCAGCCAATAAATTGTATAATTAGTTTCCATATATTTTAATTAATCTTAAAAATCTATATGTCAGAAGAAAGGAAGATGTAGCCGTTAATGTGACAACATTTAAAAAAATATATATCTCTTAAGTTAAATATATAATACCACCTTATAACCGGTGTCCGGACACATGAAAACTACCTAGGTATCAGTATACAGCCAGGCGGGGATCACAGGCTGCACAATACTGATAAATTATGTAATGCACTACTTGTGGTCGATCTCGAACCCATTTATGATGTGACGACTTATAGTGAATTTTGTAACAAGCTCACCAAGATTGTAACTTGCTTAGCTAAATGAATTGTGGGGTTCGGTCCATTCATTTTCTTTCTTTATTATGCACCCCATAATACACATCCCGTGGGCGGTGGTGTAAAGGATTACAGAGGCACATAATCGGTTCAGGAACTGAACCCTCTAGTTCGTTTAGCTAAGCAAATAACAATCTTTTGACGCTAGTTACAAAATTATTAATGTACACATACTTATGCATACATGTACATATTCATACGTATACATATATACATACACATACATATTTAATCACCCCCACAAATACACACATCAGTAATCTTTTGTGTCACAAGTAATTCAACAAGAGGCTCACAACAGTCACTATACAAGGCACTTTACATCTATGAGGAGTCGCACAGTTACTAGTCTTGCTGCACACCCACCCAACTGGGCGGCAGCTTTACAGTCATGTGCTCCACACCCACCCAACTGGGCTGCAGCTTTACAGTCATGTGCTCCACACCCACCCAACTGGGCGGCAGCTTTACAGTCATGTGCTCCACACCCACCCAACTGGGCGGCAGCTTTACAGTCATGTGCATGCATTACCTACAGTAAGCAAATTTTGGATACTTCGCTAAGATTTCGGGCAGCACATCATTATGAATGACGTACTTACACATTTCATGGACACTATTGATGTTGTTATCTTTAAATTCCGCGATTTTTCACATTCCATTATATAATGACGCAAAGTATGCGAATAGTTCTGCTGACAGAGTTTGCATTTAGTCAAATCTACATCATCAGATGTTACAAACTTCCAGAGGTACTTGTAGCCGAGCCTAAACCTAGCAGTGGTAACATCTAGAAGTCTGCTAACATTATTGGATGACCCATAGACGTTGAGCTTTGCCTCAAGACGAAGCTTGGGCTGATCTCTAATTTCTTAAGCCATATTGATGCTCTGTCCACAGAGCATTCTCTCTCTCAAATTATATACACTGATGGTTCCCTACACCGCACCACGGGTGCAGCTGGAAGTGCAGTTGTCCTGACAATGGGCGATGGCCTATACTTTGAGTGGGGAGTCCGTATAAACAACTGGGCCTCTACCCTTCAGACTGAACTATTTGCCTTGATCCTTGCACTGAAATGTGTACAAGTCTCAAAACTTGATACATAAATTGTAAGTGACTCCTTATCATCCTTAAATGCTCTCAACTCTTTAAGACATAACTGTAACATGCTCGTGTCCGAAGCTAGACACAAATACAACAAAATGATTAAGGATGGTAACAGAGTCCATTTCATGTGGTCTCCATCTCATGTTGGCCTCCGAATGCATGATAAAGCTGATAAGTTAGCCAAAGAATCTGCCTTTAAAGGAGCCGTTGAGTTTAACCTTGGATTGTCAATGAGCAATCTGAGAGCAGCAGTACACCGAGAACTTCAACAAGATCTTGTAGATCTGAGGCAAAGTGAAATTGACACCAGTAATTCCATCTATCATCATACTATCATGCAAGAGGAGCCACACATCTATGGATCATCCAATAAAATCAGCAGACTTCTTGATGTTACTACTGCTCGGCTTAGACTCGGTTACAAGTATCTCTGGGAATTCTCATTATCTGCTGATGTAGACCTGACCAAATGTAAACTGTGTCAACAAAATTATTCGCACACCCTCCGTCAGTATGTGATGGAGTGCGAAAAGATACGTGAATTTAGAGACAATTCTATAACCAATGTTCCAGCGATGTGTCAATATTTCATTCAAAATGATCTGCTACCAGAAATTTTAGCCAAACATCCCCAGTTTGCTAACTGTAGGTAGTAACTAAGTGATTGTAACCTATCCACCGCTGCCCACTGGATGGGGGGCGGTGTGCAGGACAAACATATAAATTTTGACACTAGCTCTCCACATATGTCAGTTGCTTAATTTAGAACCTGTACTTGAGGTCGATCTCGAACCCATTGTTGATGTGATGACTTATATTGAATTTTGTAACTAGCTCATCAAGATTGTAACTTGCTTAGCTAAATGAATTGTGGGGTTCAGTCCCTAAGCCCATTATGTGCCTCTGTAACCCTTTCCACTACCGCCCACAAGATGGGTATGGGGTGCATAATAAATGAACTAAACTAACTAACCCATAGACGAGCGATTCATCAAAGTTTATACAATATTGTGAAATTGAGAGTCAGTGTAGTAACATAAATTGGTAAATCATAAATATTGTAAGTTAAGAATCTGATGCATGTGTGTGTGTGTTGGGGAGGGGGAGGGGCTTGGTAAGCGAGAGTGGAAAGTAACCTTAGACGTACTGCGGTCAATGTGGGGGGAGGGAGGGTGGGAGAGTCAAATTCACCCTCCAACATCTGGGCATAGTACCACCAGCCTCCACAACACTCCATCAGCCTCCAGCTGATGCTTGTAGATGCCTCATCTAACACCTATGTCACACATTAACCTACAGTTCCTGTGATATTTAAACTCCTCATCACAGTGGCGTCTCACCAATATAAATTGTATTGGATTTTGTCCCGAAATAGCTATATGCTGACTGGACGTGTATGTATGTATGTATGTATGTATGTATGTATGTATGTATGCATGTATGCATGTATGTATGTATGTATGTATGTATGTATGGATGGATGGATGGATGGATGGATGTATGTATGTACGCATGCATGTATGTATGGATGTATGTATGTACGCATGCATGTATGTATGTATGTATGTATGTATGTATGTATGTGTGTATGTATGTATTCCCAATCACGTTAAAGACTTCCCCTCTATCATCCAATTAAAGAGAAAAACAACTATGTACTAAATAATCAACTCCTTGTAACTTTAATTATGCTGACCTTCCTATCTGTATTCAGACTGTGCCTAGCATCATTATAGGTGATTATAACGCTAGGCATAGGAATATGGGTAATTCGCAGTTCAATAATCGTAACGGCAACCAACTGGTGTCACTATTAGGTAGTCACGTGATGCACAGATTGTGGGTGACCTTAAACCGACGAATATCTACGGAGGTATTCTTGATCTATGTCTGGGTGTCAACGTCTCCCACACCGTGTGCGCCTCGTCAATAGTGCCAGATATGGCGTCTGATCATCTGGGCATATTAGCCACTGTAAGCATTGGAAGCTCTATCCTCCCCGGTGGAGTGTTCAAGCGGAAGAGGCTGGCTGTGCCCATCGATCAACGAGACAATTTTGTTGCTCATGTGTCAGATTGGTACAGTTCATCTGAGCCTTCATCAGTTGAAGATTTTAACAATGAGCTCACAGGTACTATCAAGCAGTTTATAGAATCACTTGATTCATCGTCCAGGCCACGTAACCCAAATTACACTGGTCATAGCACTTATGTTTATTATAATGACTCTAAATTGCATACACTAAAACGCACTGCCAGAATAATTGGACTAGCTTGTAGAAGGACCCGCACTGCTGAAATGCTTCGGCTCTTTCAAGCGGCTCTGGCTAAGGCCAGGGAACGTATGGTAGAGCTGAGGCAGACAGACTGGGAAACTTTTGTCCGTGGTCTCAATTCTCACAAGCCACTAAGTAGGGCATGGAAGGATATCAACAAGATCAAAGGAAAAAATGCTGCAGAGATCTCGTACCCTAATCCTCTGCACAGAGCAAATGAGCTTGTTGGTGCTTGGGCCACGACTTCCAGCTTTGACAGTCTTCCTCTACCCTCACAGAATGAATTTAATGATAGATATACTGATAGGGCAAGGCTCCTTGACTTCATGCGTCATCAAGAGGATGACTGTGACATGCTTTTTACTGAATACAAGTAAGTAAGTAAGTAATTATCAAAAGAAGGCACCAAACCGGGAAGGCTATGTAGCACCATCAAATACCAAAATAATCAGAGGGCGCTAAATATCACCAAGGATGCCAATACGAGAACAAAAACGCATAAGGCGAACGATATCAAAAGTATCCGAGTCATCAAGAATTCTATCGAGGGACAGGTGACCGCGAGGGGCGGTCGGAAAGCAAGACACACGCTCGTCCTGGAAGTCAGGACATTCAAGAAGGACATGCACGACCGTAAGAGGGACAATGCAACTAGGACAATAAGGAGCAGGGCGGCACTCCATCAAGTGACCATGGGTTAAGCGAGTATGGCCAATACGCAACCTCGCCAGAGCTGTTTCCCACCGCCGGTTACGGTGGAAGGAGGACGGCCACGAGGAAACACAACATTTAAGAGTACGTAGCTTGTTACCAGTAACAGACAACCAAGAAGCCTGCCAACGGGTAAGGACTGAGGAATGGATAACCGGGTAAAAGTCGAAATACGGAATGCCTTTACGAGAGATGGGACAAGAGCGGACAGCTTCCTTAGCGGCAGCATCCTCACGCTCATTTAAAGACACGCCAATATGGCTGGGAACCCAACAAAACTCAACCGACTTAAATTTACTGTGAACGAGAAACAGCCAATGCTGGATCTCGACAACTACTGGATGAACTGGATTAAAGCACCCGAGAGCCATGAGGGCACTACGAGAGTCAACAACAACCACAAAGGAAGACTGACAACGAGAAAGCAGGAGACGAAGAGCATAGAGAATAGCATAAAGTTCCGCTGTAAAGATGCTAGTCTCCGGAGGCAAGCGACACATAAGTGCGATCAGGAAAAACAGAGTAGCCAACACCGTCCGCTGACTTAGACCCATCGGTGAAGACAGAAACGGAGCGGGAGTGAGAAGAAAAGTGCTCGAGGAAAAGGCGTTTTAGAACCGTAGGAGGGGTAAAAGCTTTAGTGATACGAGTCAAGGATGTACAAAACCGCGGAAGAGGGACCCTCCACGGGGGCAAAGAAGGAACAACACGAGGAGAAACATCAGAAATACGAACGGAAAGAGAATCCTGTAGGCGAGATAACCGGACAGAAAGAGGGAGGTGGTGAAGAGGAACAGGAACCGCAGGAGGGGTAAAAGTTAAAGCACGACAGAGGCGAGAGGAAGGATGTTGCAAGGACCGCGCAAGATAGCGAAGACAGTAGCGATCACGGCGGTCCTGGAGAGACAGGAAGCCAGTGTCAACATACAAGCTAAGGACGGGAGTCGAACGAAAGGCACCAGAACTGAGGCGCAACCCAGTATGGTGCAAAGCATCAAGACGGCGAAGAGTAGAAGGAGAAGCAGACGAGTAAGCAGGGCACCATAATCGAGCTTAGACAGGACGAGAGAGGAATGTAAAGCAAGGAGAGTGCGCCTATCTGCCCCCCAAGAAGTATGGGACAAGACCCGAAGGAGGGTAAGGGCCTTAGAGCACTCAACACGGAGGTAAGAGATATGGGGAGACCAAGACAAACGAGTGTCAAGGAATAACCCCAAAAGCTTCGCTGAATCTTTGTATTCAAGGGGATGACCATAAAGTGACAAAGAGGGACGAAGAACAACCCGTTTCCGCGTAAAAGTCATGGCACAAGTCTTAGAAGTAGAGAACTTGAAGCCATGACCTGTGGCCCAAGACGACACGGCATCAATTGCAAGTTGAAGCCGGCGTTGAAGGAGAGGTGAATCATCACCCTGACAACAAAGGGTAAGATCATCGACATAGAGAGCGGAGAAGACACCAGAAGGAAGAGAGGAAAGAAGACCATTGAGGGCAACCAGAAAAAGAGTAGTGCTCAGAACACTACCCTGGGGCACACCTTCGTATTGCTGAAAAGAGGGAGAGAGAGCGGTACCAAGGCGCACCCGAAAGGAACGACGAGAGAGGAAGCTGCGGAGAAAGAGAGGGAGATGACCACGAAGGCCAAAAGAATGAAGTTGAGATAGTATATGATAACGCCAAGTGGTGTCGTAAGCCTTTTCTAGGTCAAAAAGGACGGCAACAACGGAGGTCTTCGCAGCAAAAGCAGTACGAATATAGACCTCCAAGTTCACCAGGACATCTGTCGTGCTGCGGCACTTGCGGAAACCAAATTGAGAAGGGGAGAGGAGGTGATGGTGTTCCAGGAACCACATCAGACGAACGTTAACCATACGTTCAAAGAGTTTGCAGACACAACTTGTGAGAGCAATAGGGCGAAAGTCCTTAGGGGAAGTACCCAGAGACCCCGGTTTGCGAACAGGGAGGACAACGGCATCGAGCCAGTCCTCAGGGACTGACGACGACTCCCAGATCCGATTATACAGACTCAGTAAATACTGAGACGTGCTCGGAGGGAGATGGCGAAGCATCTCATAATGAATACCATCGGAGCCCGCCGCCGAAGAACCGCAGAGGGCCAGGGCAGAACGAAGTTCAGGGAGAGAGAAGGGATCATTAAAGGGAAGCTGAAGATGAGTGCAGAAATCTAAAGGACGAGACTCAAGGACAGGTTTACGAAGAAGGAAAGATTGGGGAAGATGAAGACCAGAGCTAACAGAAGAAAAGTGGGAACCCAGTTCGGAAGCGACCTGCAACGGGTCCGCCACAAGAGTATCATGGAGGTGAAGGACCGGTGAAACATCGGGAACGAACTTACCCGCTATCTTGCGGATACGCTTCCAGATCTGGGCCAGAGGGGTTTCGGACGTAATTGTCGAGACATAAGATGCCCAACATTCACGTTTAGCCCCCCCCCCCCTCTCTCTCTCTCTCTCTCTCTCTCTCTCTCTCTCTCTCTCTCTCTCTTGTTCTCTCTCTCTCTCTCTCTCTTGTTCTCTCTCTCTCTCTCTCTCTCTCTCTCTCTCTCTCTCTCTCTCTCTCTCTCTCTCTCTCTCTCTCTCCCTCTCCCTCTCCCTCTCTCTCTCTCTCTCTCTCTCTCTTGTTCTCTCTCTCTCTCTCTCTCTCTCTCTCTCTCTCTCTCTCTCTTGTTCTCTCTCTCTTACTCTCTCTCTCTCTCTCTCTCTTGTTCTCTCTCTCTCTCTCTCTCTCTCTCTCTCTCTCTCTCTCTCTCTCTCTCTCTCCCCCCTCTCTCTCTCTCTCTCTCTCTCTCTCTCTCTCTCTCTCTCTCCCCCCTCTCTCTCTCTCTCTCTCTCTCTCTCTCTCTCTCTCTCTCTCTCTCTCTCTCTCTCTCTTGTTCTCTCTCTCTCTCTCTCTCTCTCTCTCTCTCTCTCTCTCTCTCTCTCTCTCTCTCTCTCTCTCTCTCTCTCTCTCTCTCTCACCATCCCCTTATGTGTTGTATGTGGGTGCTGAAGTTCAGTCTCTTGTCTATGTTTAGGTGAAGGAACTTTCCATAAGTTTTATTGCTAATGTTTACTTGTAATACTGGGTATACATCCGGTGTTCTTACCCTCGACCGCGGCGAGGGTAAGCCGCGGTCGTATGGTCTGAAACCCACAAATATTTACAATGGGGGGGGGGGGATAACATTTTCTCTTTAAGCACGCGCACACAAATGAACTATGTTACTTAACTGGAAGCACTCGTACAACATAATTTACACGATTTCTCAGGATAATTATACTTCTTACCAGCATATATACACTATAGTATCTAGGAGGTTATCTTCAATGATATCTAAGATAATTAAAAGAACCCAATCAAACTACTGTGGAAATGTGCAGGACAAACATATCAATTGTGACACTAGCTCTCCACATATGGCATTTGCTTAATTTAGAAACTGTACTTGTGGTCGATCTCGAACCCATGTTGTTGATGTGACGATGTGTTATGAATTTTGTGGCTAGCTCCTCAAGATTGTAACTTGCTTAGATAAATAAATTGTGTGTTCAGTCCCTGAATCCATTATGTGATAAATTAACTAAACTAAAAACTATAGTCTGGCGACGAAACCTGAACTGCATAATGTAAATAGGGATTAACCAGAAAAAGATATAGGTGAAGAATAACACCAGGTAACTGCGTTAATTACAATATCTAGATCAAACTAACATTGATTTTCAAAAGGTTGTATATTTTCCATCAATGGAGAGCATCAGCCAAGAAGCCTTCTTTAAAATATGAATATCTTTCCGCACCCAATAAGATCTAATCTCTGAATAAAACGCAAAAAAACGACTTGATTGTAACCTATCCAACGCTGCCTATTGGATGGGGGAGAGGGGGTTATGTGTAGGATAAACATATCAATTGTGACACTAGCCCTCCATATATGTCAGTTGCTTAAATTATAAACTGTACTTGTGGTCGGTCTCGAGCCCATTGTTGATGTGACAATGTGCATTGACTTTTGTAACTAGCTTATCAAGATTATAACTTCCTTGGCTATATGAATTGTGGGGCTCAGTCCCTGAGCCCATTATGTGCCTCTGTAACACTCCACTATCGCTCATAGGATGGGTATGGGGTGCATAATAAATGAACTAAACTAAGCTCTGCCTTTTTGTTAACAGATACAATTATAAGCTTTATTTGTGAATCTCAATTAATTAAACAATATATCACAGAGCCTGTAGGGTTCGGTGAGATGAGCGAAGAGACATGGGAGATTTTATATAAGTACAGTACATGATAGTTTAAGTAGCGAACGCATGTAAACGAATAACGAGTATATATAACAAAACTATTGTCCTATGAAGTTGATTAAACTTCCAAACATATATTTTTTAATAAATGTTAAATGTTTTCTGGCTAGTTATGTTAGATTTTATTAAAAATACGTATTCTACTTGTTAACATTATAATTTAAATTTGTGATAATTTGTGCAGAGAAGTGCGACAACTGGATATGCCAACAAACACTTACCAAACAACGATATATCTTGGATAAGTCGCTCCACAACATTGATGCTTGGACCGTCGACTTCCTTTGATGCTACTTATTTACTTATTTCATAATGAAATTATATTAGTTTGGAGTAAATATATGTTTTCTCATGTTCTGCATTCATCACCCACATTATAGTGAGTAAATATACCATATTACGTCATTACTTAAATAATGCTAGGAGGGTTTGAGTAACTTTGGGTCTTTAGTGGACAGAATCTCCAATAGATGGGGCGAGAGTCGCCCCATCTCTCTCGCCCGAGCAAGAGTCGAAACTTAATTTAAAATTGATATATCTTTGTTCTCGAACATGATATATTTCATTTGGTGCAATCATAATAATGTTGATATTTCGGTCTTTCTGGAGGCATATAAGATTTTAGGCTTTATTAGCGTATCTTTGTTAATTATACAATATATCGGCAAGTGCGTAGGCGTCTGCACTCCATGCCCGACAAGCTACTGAGCGCTACAATAAAAACATATGTATCTTCACTTGAGCTATAAATATGTCTATTGTAATGTATTTAAAATGAAGCTCTTATTTCTATCTTGCTTAAGACATATAAAACATTTGTGTTTATTAACGAATTTACGTGAAATAAACATTGATCTGAGAGAGAGTTGCTCTGTCGTTCAGTCTGTACGGGGTGGGAGCTCCATAATTTTTAAAATACATGTATCTTCATTAGAACTTTAAATATGTCTATGGTAAAGTGTTTAAAGTGAAGCTTATATGTCTGCCTTTCTTGAGACATTTAAAACATATATGTTTATTAACGAATTCACGTGAAATAAACATTGTTCTGAGAGAGAGTTGCTCGGTCGATCAATCTGTCAGGGGTCAAAGCTCGGCTATTATAAAAGTACACGTATCTTCGCTTTAAATTTAAATATGCCCATTGTAAGGTATTTAGAATGAAGCTTATATTTATATCTTTCTTGTGACATTTAAAACTCTTACGTTTATTAAGGAATCTGTATGAAATAGGCATGGTTCTGAGATGAATGCTGCGGTTTTCGAGCTCGACGAGCAATGAAAACTGCCCCTTTTATAAAACTACAAATATCTTCGGTTTTACTTAAAATATTTCTCTGGTTGAGGTTTAACATATAGTTCGCGTTTTTGTCTTTCTTCTGACTAATAAATAATTTTGGTTTAATTAGTCATCAAGATGTTTTCAACAATATTTCACATGTATTTCATGTGAACAATGTATTTCAACAATACAATACAACAAATACACACATTGGTACATTATTGCAAAGGCACTATACTATATATATATATATATATATATATATATATATATATATATATATGTATATATATATAAATATATATATATATATATATATATATATATATATATTTAAACAGCGATTCTACGTCCAACGAGGCTCTTATCCCTGTGGCCCGTTTACAGACAAAAATCAGAGGATACAACTGACGATTTACTATAAAACCAGAAAAACGGCCAGCCTTCTCATGAGAAACTCTCCAGACACAAAACAGAACGCTTTAAAAGAGACTAACGTCGTCTATGCCTTCAAATGCCCACTTGGGGACTGTAAGCTCCAAAAAACCCAGTATATAGGCAAGACAACAACATCTCTTTCTAGGCGTTTAACGATGTATAAGCAACAGGGCTCCATTAAGGAACATATAATCTCTTCCCACAACCAAACCATCGCCAGAGAAATCCTAGTAAACAACACAGAAATCATCGATAGATACAGCGATAGCAGGCGGCTTGACGTTTGCGAGGCACTACACATCAAGAAGTCAACACCAGCAATCAACAGCCAATTATTGCACAACTATATTCTACCCACCTCAAGACTCCGCTCCAATATAGAAGCATCAAGAAATATGGACCAATAGGCTTTCTACAAACACTTCTATTCAATACCCATTGTTTGTGTTCTGTCTTGTGTTGATACTTTTAATACCCTATTAATATCCCCTCTTGTTCTGTCTTGTGTTAATGCCACATCACCCCTCCCACCTCACTCAAATGTAGATATAAAATTGGAGATACGTAAGTTCTAATCAGTTGTGTATTTGTGAACTAAAGTCTTTGAAAATGTAATAAGTTTTACGAAACGCGCCCGTGTCGCGTCAGACTAGAAATAAAAATGAATTTTGGAGAATTGATTTTTGATTTACCTCCAACAGTGAAGCGTAATGTACGAAAGATTGAGAAAATTCGTGTTAGAATTATTAATCTTACTTTTTCGGTCATATATAATATATATATATATATATATATATATATATATATATATATATATATATATATATATATATATATATATATATATATATATATATATATATATATATATATATATATAAATTGTTGCAAGTCGAGCAACAAATATTTTACATTGAACAACAAATGAGATTGGAAAAACAGTATTGCCACCTCTGCTATACAGAAAAAAAATAGACCCCAGACACACCCTGTGGGTAGTTATGGACCCCCATACCGACACTATGAGGGGTTGTGGACCCCATAATAACACTATATAGGCGGTAGTGGGCACTATACAAACACTATGGGCGGTAGTTGACTTCATAGCGACCCTGTGGGCGGTAGTGGGCCCCCTGCCGACCCTGTGGGCGGCAGTGGACCCCCTACCGACCCTGTGGGCGGCAGTGGACCCCCCTACCAACCCTGTGGGCGGTAGTGGACCCCTACCGACCATGTGGACGCCCTACCGACCCTGTGGGCGGTAGTGGACCCCATACCGACCCTGTGGGTGGCAGTGAACCCCATACCGACCCTGTGGGCGGTAGTGAACCCCCTACCGACCCTGTGGGCGGCAGTTGACCCCCTACCAACCCTGTGGGCGGTAGTGGACCCTTTACCGACCCTGTGGGCGGCAGTGGACTCTATATACTAATCCTGTGGGCGATACTGGACCCTATACTCATCCTGTGGGCGGCAATGGACGCCATACACATCCAGTGGGTGTTATTGGACCCCATACTTATTCTGTGGGTGGTAGGAGCCCCATACCCATCCTGTGGGTGATAGTGGACGCCATACTCATCCTGTGGGTGGTATTGGACCCCATACCCATCCTGTGGGTGGTTGTGATCCCCATACCTATCCTGTCGGTGGTAGTGGACGCCATACACATCCAGTGGATGGTATTGGACCCCATTCCCTTCCTGTGGGTGGAAGTGATCCCCACGTTTGCAGTAGTTTACCCCATAAACATTCCAACATAACATCGTTTTCTGTTAGCGTTCCTACAAAACATTCTTTAAAGATTTTTAAAGCGCAAACTATGGTATATAATATTGATTGGTGAAGCACTGTTAATCTATGTAATAATTTATAGTGCTTATCATAATTTACTAAGAACAGCTAATATTTCTCAAAACAAAACTACGAGCCTTCAATAGGAAGTAGCTGATCTGTAATATTCTAAGAGCATGGACAATAGTAGGTCAATTTCACAACCCATGTGGGACCTGAAAACTACAATTTTCATTATAATTGAACCAATCACGACTATTCTGCTATTTACGTTGATGGACGGGTACTGTGACACGTAAATTGGTACGTGAGGAAGAGTTTGGGCCTTGGTAAAAAAGGTAACTGGAAATATATCACATATGTACTAAATCATATTCAACATATTGACTTTAAGCATTAAGTCATATATGTGCTGTCTTGTGTGAGAACGGGTTGACCAGTAACAACACCCCAGCAACATGACCTCCACCAATACCACCACTGCCACCAACACCACCACTACTACCAACACTACCCCAGCAACACCACCACAAGCAACACCACCACCAGCAATACCACCAGAAACAATACCACCAACACCACCACCCCAACAACACAACCACCACCAACACTACCACCACCAACACCACCACAAGCAACACCACCACCAAACCATCCAAGCAATACCATCCCAGCAACAACACCACCCCAACGACACTACCACCCCCAACACCACCACCACCTACACCACCACAAGCAACACCACCACCACCAACAAAACCACCCAAGCAACACCACCAACACCACCACCCCAACAACACCGCCCCAGCAACACCACCACCACCACCATCAACGCCACCCCAGCAACACTACCGCTAGCAACACCACTACCAGAAACACCACCACCAACACCACCACCCCAGCAACACCACCTTGAGGTTACCTTGAGGTGCTTCTGGGGCTTAGTGTCCCCGCGGCCCGGTCGTCGACCAGGCCTCCTGGTTGCTGGACTGATCAACCAGGCTGTTAGACGCGGCTGCTCGCCTGACGTATGAGTCACAGCCTGGTTGATCAGGTATCCTTTGGAGGTGCTTATCCAGTTCACTCTTGAACACTGTGAGGGGTCGGCCAGTTATGCCCCTTATGTGTAGTGGAAGCGTGTTGAACAGTCTCGTTCCTCTGATGTTGATAGAGTTCTCTCTCAGAGTACCTGTTGCACCTCTGCTTTTCAACGGGGGTATTCTGCACATCCTGCCATGCCCCCTGGTCTCATGTGATGTTATTTCTGTGTGCAGGTTTGGGACCAGCCCCTCAATTATTTTCCACGTGTAAATTATTATGTATCTCTCCCGCCTGCGCTCAAGGGAGTACAGATTTAGGCTCTTTAGTCGGTCCCAGTAATTTAGATGTTTTACTGAGTGGATTCTAGCAGTAAAAGATCTCTGCACGCTCTCCAGGTCAGCAATTTCTCCAGCTTTGAAAGGTGCTGTCATTGTGCAGCAGTACTCCACTCTAGAGAGCACAAGCGTTTTGAAAAGTATCATCATCGGTATAGCATCTCTAGTGTGGAACCCCACCATCCCAACAACACCACCCAATCAACCCCACCTCAGCAACACCACCATTACAAACACCACCACAATCAACACCAGCACCACCAACAACACCACCCTAGCAACACCTCCTCAGCAACACCACCACTAACACCATCACCACCAGCAACACCACCAACAACAACACCACCACCACCACTACCAACACCAACATCACCACCACCACAAACATCACTACGAAGAATACCACCACTGCCACCAACACCACCACTACCACCAACACCACCACAATCACCACAAGCAACACCACCACCAGCAAACCCAGCACCCCAGCAACACCACCACCTCAACAACACAACCACCACAACACCACCACCACCACCAGCAACACCACCACCCAAGGAACACCTCCCCAGCAACACCACCAACACCACCACCAACAACACCACCCCAGCAACACCACCACCAGCAACACCACCACCAGCAACACCACCACTACCGACACCATGACCACCACCCAAGCAACACCACCGCAGCAACACCATCAATAACATCAACACCACCCCAGCAACATAACCACCAGCAACACCACCATCAACAACACCATCCCAACACCACAACCACCACCAACACCACCACCACAAACACCAACACAAGCAACACCACCACCAACAACACCACCACCACCACCACCAATAACACCACCCAAGCAACACCATAAGGGGCCTCGTAGCCTGGTGGATAGCGCGCAGGATTCGTAATTCTGTGGCGCGGGTTCGATTCCCGCACGAGGCAGAAACAAATGGGCAAAGTTTCTTTCACCCTGAATGCCCCTGTTACCTAGCAGTAAATAGGTACCTGGGAGTTAGTCAGCTGTCACGGGCTGCTTCCTGGGGGGGGGGGTGTGTAGTGTGGAAAAAAAAAAGTAGTTAGTAAACAGCTGATTGACAGTTGAGAGGCGGGCCGAAAGAGCAAAGCTCAACCCCCGCAAAAACACAACTAGTAAACACAACTACTAAACACCACCCCAGCAACACCACCACCAGCAACACTACCACTACCGACACCATCACCACCACCCTAGCAACACCACCCCAGCAACACCACCACCATCACCAACAACACCACCAATAACATCAACAAAACCACCACTAACAACACCACCATCAACACGACCACCACTACCAGTACCACCACCACCAGTACCACCACCACCACCAACACCACCACCAGCAACAAGAACAACAACACCACCACCAACAACAACACCACCACCACCAGTAACACCACTCCAGCAACACTACCACAAACAACACCATCACCACCACCAATACCACCAACACCACCACTACTACCAACACCACAGCAACACCACCACAAGCAACACCACCACCACCAACATCACCACCCCAGCAACACCACCACCCCAGCAACACCACTACTACCAGCAACACCACCACCACCATCAACACCACCACCAGCAACACCATCAAAAACACCACCCCAGCAACACCACAACCAGCAGCACGACCACCAACACCACCACCCCAGCAACACTACCACCCCAACAACACAACCACCACCAACACCACTATAAGCAACACCACCACCACCAACAATACCACTCAAGCAACACTGCCCCAGCAACACCACCACTACAAACACCACCACCACCAACATCACCAACACTTCCACCCGAACAACACCGCCCCAGCAACATTACCACCACCAACACCACCACCACCAACATCACCACCCCAGCAACACCACCACCCCGGCAACACCACTACTACCAGCAACACCACCACCACCATCAACACCACCACCAGCAACACCATCACCACCATTAAAAACACCACCCCAGCAACACCACCACCAGCAACACCACCACCAGCAACACGACCACTAGCAACACCACAATCAGCAACACCACCAACAATAACACCACCACTAGTAACACCACCCTTGCAACACCACCACCACCAACACCACTATAAGCAACACCACCACCACCAACAATACCACTCAAGCAACACTGCCCCAGCAACACCACCACTACAAACACCACCACCACCAACATCACCAACACTTCCACCCGAACAACACCGCCCCAGCAACATTACCACCACCAACACCACCACCACCAACATCACCACCCCAGCAACACCACCACCCCGGCAACACCACTACTACCAGCAACACCACCACCACCATCAACACCACCACCAGCAACACCATCACCACCATTAAAAACACCACCCCAGCAACACCACCACCAGCAACACCACCACCAGCAACACGACCACTAGCAACACCACAATCAGCAACACCACCAACAATAACACCACCACTAGTAACACCACCCTTGCAACACCACCACCAACAACACCACTACCACCAACATCACCACCACCAATACCACCAACACCACCACTACTACCAACACCACAGCAACACCACCACCACCAACACCACCAACATCACCACCCCAGCAACACCACCACCCCAGCAACACCACCACCACCAACAACACCACCACCAGCAACACCATCAAAAACACCACCCCAGCAACACCACCACCAGCAACACGACCACTAACAACACCACAATCAGCAACACCACCAACAATAACACCAACACCACCAACAACAACAACACCACCACCAGTAACACCACCCTTGCAACACCACCACCAACAACACCACTACCACCAACATCACCACCACCAATACCACCGCTGCCACCAACGCCACCACTACTATCAACACCACCCCAGCAACACCACCACTACTATCAACACCACCCCAGCAACACCACCACAAGCAACACCACCACCAGCAATACCACCAGCAGCACCACCACCAGCAACACGACCACCAGCAACACCACCACCAGTAACACCACCCTTGCAACACCGCCACCCCAGCAACACCACCCCAACAACACAACCAAAACCAACACTACCACCACCAACACCACCACAACGACACAACCACCCCCCAACACCACCACCACCTACACCACCACAAGCAACACCACCACCACCAACAAAACCACCCAAGCAACACCACCACCACCAACACAACCACCCCAACAACACCGCCCCAGCAACACAACCACCACCAGCAACACCACCACCCCAACAACACCGCCCCAGCAACACAACCACCACCAGCAACACCACCACCACCAACATCACCACCCCAGCAACACCACCACCCCAGCAACACCACCACCACCACCATCAACACCACCCCAGCAACACCACCACCAGCAACACCACCACCAGCAACACCACCCCAGCAACACCACCCCCCCAACAACACCACCACAACCAACACCACAAGCAACACCACTACCACCAACAACACCACCCAATCAACACCACCCAATCAACACCACCTCAGAAACACCGCCACAAGCAACACCACCACCACCAACAACACCACCCAAGCAACACCACCTCAGAAACACCGCCACAAGCAACACCACCACCACCAACAACACCACCCAAGCAACACCTCAGCAACACGACCACCAGCAACACCACCACCAACACCATCACCACCAACAACCCCACCACTACAAACACCACTACCAACACCAACACCAACATCACTATCACCAATACCACAACTGCCACCAACACCACAACTACCACCAACACCACCACAACCACCAACACTACCCCAGCAACACAACCCCACCAACAATACCACCACCAGCAACACGACCACTAACAACACCACAAACAGCACCACCACCAACAATAACACCAACACCACCACCACCAACAACATCACCACCAGTAACACCACCCTTGCAACACCACCACCAACAACACCACTACCACCAACATCACCACCACCAATACCACCAACACAGCCACTACTACCAATACCACAGCAACACCACCACAAGCAACACCACCACCACCAACACCACCACCCCAACAACACCGCCCCAGCAACACAACCACCACCAGCAACACCACCACCGCCAGCAACACCACCACCACCAACATCACCACCCCAGCAACAACACCACCCCAGCAACACCACCACCACCAGCAACACTACCACCACCACCATCAACACCACCACCAGCAACATAATTACCACCAACAACAACAACACTCCAGCAACACCACCACCAGCAACACCACCACCAGGAACACGACCAACAACACCACCACCCCAGCAACACCACTACCCCAACAACACCACCACCACCAACACCAACACAACCAACACCACCACAAGAAACACCACCACCACCAACAACAGCACCCAATCAACACCACCTTAGCAACACCACCATTACGAACCCCACCACAAGCAACACCACCACCAACACCACCACCCAAGCAACACCTCCTCAGCAACACCACCACCCAAGCAACACCTCCTCAGCAACACCACCACCAACAACACTACCACCAACAACACCACCCCAGCAACATCACCACCAGCAACACCACCACCAACAACATCCCAGCAACACAACCACCACCAACACCACCACCACAAACACCAACACAAGCAACACCACCACCAACAGCAACACCACCACCAACAGCAACACCACCACCACCAACAACAACATCACCCAAGCAACACCTCCCCAGCAACACCACCACCTGCAACATCACCACTACCGACACCATCACCACCACCAGCCGCAACACCACCAATAACATCAACAACACCACCACCAACAACACCACCATCAACACCACCACCACCACCACCAGTACCACCACCACCACCAATACAACCACCAGCAACACGATCAACAACACCACCACAACCAACAACAACAATACCACCACCGTCCAACATCACCACCACCAATACCACCACTGCCACCAACGCCACCACTACTACCAACACAACCAAAGCAGCACCACCACAAGCATTACCACCACCAACAGCAACACTACCACCACCACCATCAACACCACCACCAGCAACATAATTACCACCAACAACAACACCACTCCAGCAACACCACCACCAGCAACACGACCACCATCACCACCACCCCAGCAACACCACCACCCCAACAACACAACCCCCATAAGCAACACCTCCACCAACAACGAAACCACCCAAGCAACACCACCCCAGCAACACCACCACCAGCAACACCACCACCAGAAACACCACCACTAACAACACCATCACCAACACCACAATTACAAACACCACCACAAATAATACTACTACCATCACCAACAACACCGCTACCAACAACACCCCAGCAACACTACCACAAACAACACCAACACTACAACAAACAACACCACCCCCAGTAACACCACGCCCCAACAGCACCACCACCATCAACAACACCATCCCAGCAACATAACCACCACAACACCACCACCAACAACAACACCACAAACAACACCACCACCACCAACAACACCCCCAAGCAACACCACCCGAGCAACACCATCACCACCAATACCACCACCAACAACAACACCACCCCAGCAACACTACCACCAGCGACACCACCACCAGCGACATCATCAATAACAACACCACCACCAACAACACCACCCCAGCAACATCACCACCAGCAACACCACCATCAACAACACCATCCCAGCAACACAACCACCACCAACACCACCACCACAAACACGAACACAAGCAACACCACCACCAACAACAACACTACCACCACCAACAACAACACCACCCAAGCAACACGACCTCAGCAACTCCACCACCAGCAACATCACCACCCTAGCAACACGACCTCAGCAACACCACCAACAACATCACCATCAACACCACCACCACCACCAGTTCCACCACCAACAACACAACCATCAACACCATGCTGATGTGATATACACGGACTTCGCAAAGGCCTTCGATAAATGTGACCATGGCGTGATAGCACACAAAATGAAGTCAATGGGAATAACCGGTAAAGTAGGACGCTGGATACTCAGTTTTCTGTCAAACAGGACTCAGCGAGTAACTGTCAACCATATAAAATCTAGTCCAAGTGCAGTGAAAAGCTCTGTACCTCAGGGTACAGTCCTTGCACCACTGCTTTTCCTTATTCTCATATCAGATATAGACAAAAATACAAGTCACAGCTTCGTATCATCCTTTGCAGATGACACAAAAATCAGTATGAAAATTACCTCGGCTGAGGACATTGAAAAACTTCAAGCTGATATTAATAAAGTTTTCGACTGGGCATCAGAAAATAACATGATGTTTAACAGTGATAAATTCCAGGTACTCAGGTACGGTAAAAATGAGGACCTTAAACATAATACAGAGTACAAAACACAATCAAATGTACCCATAGTAGGAAAACAGCATGTAAAGGATTTGGGAATAATAATGTCTGACGACCTAACATTTAAGGAGCATAACCAAGCAAATATTGCGACAGCCAGAAAAATGATAGGATGGATTACGAGAACTTTCAAATCCAGGGATCCCATCACAATGGTTGTACTCTTCAAGGCACTTGTGTTGTCCCGTCTTGAGTACTGCTCAGTACTCACTTCCCCCTTCAAAGCAGGAGAGATTGCTGAAATAGAGGGAATACAGAGAACATATACGGCACGCATAGACGCAATAAAGCACCTAAATTATTGGGATCGTCTCAAAGCCCTCCAAATGTACTCACTAGAAAGAAGACGAGAGAGATATCAAATAATATACACCTGGAAGATACTGGAGGGCCAAGTACCAAATCTACACAGTAAAATAACAACGTACTGGAGTGAACGACATGGAAGAAAATGTAGAATAGAACCAATGAAGAGCAGAGGTGCCATAGGCACAATCAGAGAACACTGTATAAACATCAGAGGTCCGCGGTTGTTCAACGTCCTCCCAGCAAGCATAAGAAATATTGCCGGAACAACCGTGGACATTTTCAAGAGGAAACTAGATTTATTCCTCCAAGGAGTGCCGGACCAACCGGGCTGTGGTGGGTATGTGGGCCTGCGGGCCGCTCCAAGCAACAGCCTGGTGGACCAAACTCTCACAAGTCGAGCCTGGCCTCGGGCCGGGCTTGGGGAGTAGACGAACTCCCAGAACCCCATCAACCAGGTATCAACCAGGTATCAACCAATACAACCACCAGCAACACGACCAACAACACCACCACCAACAACCCCACCACCCCAGCAACACTACCACAAACAACACCACCACCAATACCACCACTGCCACCAACACCACAGCAACACCACCACCACCAATACCACCACCAATACCACTAGCAACACGACCACCAACACCACCACCCCAGCAACACCACCACCCCAACAACACAAACACCACCAACACCACCACCACCAACAATACCGCCCATGCAACACCACCCCAGCAACACCACCAACCCAACAACACAACCACCACCAACACCACCACCAACAAAACCACCCAAGCAACACCACCCCAGCAACACCACCAACCCAACAACACAACCACCACCAACACCACCACCACCGACACCACCACCCCAACAACACCACCCTAGCAACAACACCACCACCAGCAACAGCAACACCACCACCACCATCATCACCACCCCAGCAACATCACCACCATCAGCAACACCACCACCACGAGGAACACCACCACCACCATCAACACCACCACCAATTCCCCCACTGCCACCAACACCACCACTACTACCAACACCACCCCAGCAACACCGCCACCAACAACACCACCACGACCAACATCACCACCACCAATTCCACCACTGCCACCAACACCACCACTACTACCAACACCACCCAAGCAACACCACCACCACCAATACCACCACAAGCAACACGACCACCAAAACCACCACCCCAGCAACACAACGACCCCAACAACACAACCACCATCAACACCACTAACACCTCCATAAGCAACACCACCACCACCAACAAAACCACCCAAGCAACACCACCCCAGCAACACCACCACTACCAACACCACCACCACCAACACCAGCACCCCAACAACACTGCCCTAGCAACACCACCACCACCAACACCACCACCACCAGCATCACCACCACCCCAGCAACACCACCACCACCAGCAACACCACCACCCCCATCAACACCACTACCAGCAACACCATCACCACCATCAACAACACCACCCCAGCAACACCACCACCAGCAACGCCACCACCAGCATCACGACCACTAACAACACCACCAACACCACAATCAGCAACACCACCAACAATAACACTAATACCACCACCACCAACAACACCACCACCAGTAACACCACCCCAGCAACACCACCATCAATACCACCACTGCCACCAACTCCACCACTACTACCAAGCCCACCCCAGCAACACCACCACAAGCAACACCACCACCAGCAATTCCCACCAGCAACACCCCCACCAGCATCACGGCCACCAACACCACCACCCCAGCAACACAACCACCCCTACAACACAATCACCACCAACACCACCACAAGCAACACCACCACCAACAACAAAACAACCCAAGCAACACCACCACCATCAACACCACCACCAGCAACACCATTACCACCAACAACACCACCCCAGCAACACCACCACCAACAACACCACCACCAGCAACATGACCACCAACACCACCACACCAACAACACCACCACCAACACCACCACCCAATCAACACCACCTCAACAACACCACCACAAGCAACACCAGCACCACCAACAACACCACTCAAGCAACACCTCCTCAGCAACACCACCACCACCAACACCACCACCAACAACACCACCACCAACAACACCACCACTCCAGCAACACCACCACCACTAGCAACACCACAACCAGCAATACCACCACCCCAACAACACAACCACAACCAACCTCACCACCTCCAACACCACTAGCACAAACAACACCACCCCAGCAACACCACCACCAGCAAACAAGCACCCACAGCAAACACCAGAAGCAATAGCACAAGCAACACCACCACGACCAATACCACCAGCAACACCACCACCAGCAACACCACCACCAACAACACCACCACCACCACCAGTATCACCACCCCAGCAACACTACCACAAACAACACCACCACCACCAACATCACCACCACCAATACCACCACTGCCACCAACACCACCACTACTACCAACACCACCACAACAGCACCACCACCACCAATACCACCAGCAACACCACCACCAGCAACACCACCACGAGGAACACCACCACCACCAATACCACCAGCAACACCACCACCAGCAACACCACCACCAACAACATCACCAACACCACCATAAGCAGCACCACCACCACCAACACCACCACCCCTACAACACTGCCCCAGCAACACCACTACCACCATCTACACCACCACTACCAGCAACACGACCACCAACACCACCACCACCAGCAACACCACCACCACCAAAGCAACACCACCACCACCAACAACACCATCCCAGCAACACCACTTCCAGCAACACCACCACCAGCAACACCACCACCAACAACATCACCAACACCACCATAAGCAGCACCACCACCACCCCTACAACACTGCCCCAGCAACACCACTACCACCAGCTACACCACCACTCCCAGCAACACGACCACCAACACCATCACCAACAACACCACCACCACCACCAACACCATTACTAACACCAACACCAACATCACTATCACCACCACTGCCACCAACACCACCACTACCACCAACACCACCACTACCACCAACACCACCACTACCACCAACACCACCCCAGCAACACCACTACCCCCAGCTACACCACCACCACCAACAACACCACCCCAGCAACACCACCACCACCAGCAACACCACCACTAACACCTCCACCCAAGCAACACCACCACCACCAGCAACACCACCACCAACAACACCACCCCAGCAACATCACCACCAGCAACACCACCATCAACAACACCATCCCAGCAACACAACCACCACCAACACAACCACCACCAACAACAACACTACCACCACCAAAAACTACACCACCCAAGCAACGCGACCCCAGCAACACCACCCCAGCAACACCACAATTATCACCAGCAACAACACCAATAACATCAACAACACCACCACCAACAACATCACCATCAACACCACCACCACCACCAACAACACAACCATCAACACCACTACCACCACCAGCAACACGACCAACAACACCACTACCCCACCACCACCAGTAACACTACCCCACCACCACCAGTAACACCACCCCAGCAACACTACCACAAACAACACCACCATTACTACCAACACCACAGCAACACCACCACCACCAATACCACCAGCAACACCACCACCAGCAACACCCCACCAACACCACCACCCCAGCAACACCACCACCCCAGCAACACCACCACCACCAGCAACACTACCACCACCACCATCAACACCACCACCAGCAACATAATTACCACCAACAACAACAACACTCCAGCAACACCACCACCAGCAACACCACCACCAGGAACACGACCAACAACACCACCACCCCAGCAACACCACTACCCCAACAACACCACCACCACCACCAACACCAACACAACCAACACCACCACAAGAAACACCACCACCACCAACAACAGCACCCAATCAACACCACCTTAGCAACACCACCATTACGAACCCCACCACAAGCAACACCACCACCACCAACACCACCACCCAAGCAACACCTCCTCAGCAACACCACCACCAACAACACTACCACCAACAACACCACCCCAGCAACATCACCACCAACAACATCCCAGCAACACAACCACCACCAACACCACCACCACAAACACCAACACAAGCAACACCACCACCAACAGCAACACCACCACCAACAGCAACACCACCACCACCAACAACAACATCACCCAAGCAACACCTCCCCAGCAACACCACCACCTGCAACATCACCACTACCGACACCATCACCACCACCAGCCGCAACACCACCAATAACATCAACAACACCACCACCAACAACACCACCATCAACACCACCACCACCACCACCAGTACCACCACCACCACCAATACAACCACCAGCAACACGATCAACAACACCACCACAACCAACAACAACACCACCACCACCGTCCAACATCACCACCACCAATACCACCACTGCCACCAACGCCACCACTACTACCAACACAACCAAAGCAGCACCACCACAAGCATTACCACCACCAACAGCAACACTACCACCACCACCATCAACACCACCACCAGCAACATAATTACCACCAACAACAACACCACTCCAGCAACACCACCACCAGCAACACGACCACCATCACCACCACCCCAGCAACACCACCACCCCAACAACACAACCCCCATAAGCAACACCTCCACCAACAACGAAACCACCCAAGCAACACCACCCCAGCAACACCACCACCAGCAACACCACCACCAGAAACACCACCACTAACAACACCATCACCAACACCACAATTACAAACACCACCACAAATAATACTACTACCATCACCAACACCAACAACACCGCTACCAACAACACCCCAGCAACACTACCACAAACAACACCAACACTACAACAAACACCACCACCCCCAGTAACACCACGCCCCAACAGCACCACCACCATCAACAACACCATCCCAGCAACATAACCACCACAACACCACCACCAACAACAACACCACAAACAACACCACCACCACCAACAACACCCCCAAGCAACACCACCCGAGCAACACCATCACCACCAATACCACCACCAACAACACCACCACCCCAGCAACACTACCACCAGCGACACCACCACCAGCGACATCATCAATAACAACACCACCACCAACAACACCACCCCAGCAACATCACCACCAGCAACACCACCATCAACAACACCATCCCAGCAACACAACCACCACCAACACCACCACCACAAACACGAACACAAGCAACACCACCACCAACAACAACACTACCACCACCAACAACAACACCACCCAAGCAACACGACCTCAGCAACACCACCACCAGCAACATCACCACCCTAGCAACACGACCTCAGCAACACCACCAACAACATCACCATCAACACCACCACCACCACCAGTTCCACCACCAACAACACAACCATCAACAACATGCTGATGTGATATACACGGACTTCGCAAAGGCCTTCGATAAATGTGACCATGGCGTGATAGCACACAAAATGAAGTCAATGGGAATAACCGGTAAAGTAGGACGCTGGATACTCAGTTTTCTGTCAAACAGGACTCAGCGAGTAACTGTCAACCATATAAAATCTAGTCCAAGTGCAGTGAAAAGCTCTGTACCTCAGGGTACAGTCCTTGCACCACTGCTTTTCCTTATTCTCATATCAGATATAGACAAAAATACAAGTCACAGCTTCGTATCATCCTTTGCAGATGACACAAAAATCAGTATGAAAATTACCTCGGCTGAGGACATTGAAAAACTTCAAGCTGATATTAATAAAGTTTTCGACTGGGCATCAGAAAATAACATGATGTTTAACAGTGATAAATTCCAGGTACTCAGGTACGGTAAAAATGAGGACCTTAAACATAATACAGAGTACAAAACACAATCAAATGTACCCATAGTAGGAAAACAGCATGTAAAGGATTTGGGAATAATAATGTCTGACGACCTAACGTTTAAGGAGCATAACCAAGCAAATATTGCGACAGCCAGAAAAATGATAGGATGGATTACGAGAACTTTCAAATCCAGGGATCCCATCACAATGGTTGTACTCTTCAAGGCACTTGTGTTGTCCCGTCTTGAGTACTGCTCAGTACTCACTTCCCCCTTCAAAGCAGGAGAGATTGCTGAAATAGAGGGAATACAGAGAACATATACGGCACGCATAGACGCAATAAAGCACCTAAATTATTGGGATCGTCTCAAAGCCCTCCAAATGTACTCACTAGAAAGAAGACGAGAGAGATATCAAATAATATACACCTGGAAGATACTGGAGGGCCAAGTACCAAATCTACACAGTAAAATAACAACGTACTGGAGTGAACGACATGGAAGAAAATGTAGAATAGAACCAATGAAGAGCAGAGGTGCCATAGGCACAATCAGAGAACACTGTATAAACATCAGAGGTCCGCGGTTGTTCAACGTCCTCCCAGCAAGCATAAGAAATATTGCCGGAACAACCGTGGACATTTTCAAGAGGAAACTAGATTTATTCCTCCAAGGAGTGCCGGACCAACCGGGATGTGGTGGGTATGTGGGCCTGCGGGCCGCTCCAAGCAACAGCCTGGTGGACCAAACTCTCACAAGTCGAGCCTGGCCTCGGGCCGGGCTTGGGGAGTAGACGAACTCCCAGAACCCCATCAACCAGGTATCAACCAGGTATCAACCAATACAACCACCAGCAACACGACCAACAACACCACCACCAACAACCCCACCACCCCAGCAACACTACCACAAACAACACCACCACCAATACCACCACTGCCACCAACACCACAGCAACACCACCACCACCAATACCACCACCAATACCACCACCAATACCACTAGCAACACGACCACCAACACCACCACCCCAGCAACACCACCACCCCAACAACACAAACACCACCAACACCACCACCACCAACAATACCGCCCATGCAACACCACCCCAGCAACACCACCAACCCAACAACACAACCACCACCAACACCACCACCAACAAAACCACCCAAGCAACACCACCCCAGCAACACCACCAACCCAACAACACAACCACCACCAACACCACCACCACCGACACCACCACCCCAACAACACCACCCTAGCAACACCACCACCACCAGCAACAGCAACACCACCACCACCATCATCACCACCCCAGCAACATCACCACCACCAGCAACACCACCACCACGAGGAACACCACCACCACCATCAACACCACCACCAATTCCCCCACTGCCACCAACACCACCACTACTACCAACACCACCCCAGCAACACCGCCACCAACAACACCACCACGACCAACATCACCATCACCAATTCCACCACTGCCACCAACACCACCACTACTACCAACACCACCCAAGCAACACCACCACCACCAATACCACCACAAGCAACACGACCACCAAAACCACCACCCCAGCAACACAACGACCCCAACAACACAACCACCATCAACACCACTAACACCTCCATAAGCAACACCACCACCACCAACAAAACCACCCAAGCAACACCACCCCAGCAACACCACCACTACCAACACCACCACCACCAACACCAGCACCCCAACAACACTGCCCTAGCAACACCACCACCACCACCACCACCACCAACATCACCACCCCAGCAATCACCACCACCCCAGCAACACCACCACCACCAGCAACACCACCACCCCCATCAACACCACTACCAGCAACACCATCACCACCATCACCACCATCAACAACACCACCCCAGCAACACCACCACCAGCAACGCCACCACCAGCATCACGACCACTAACAACACCACCAACACCACAATCAGCAACACCACCAACAATAACACTAATACCACCACCACCAACAACACCACCACCAGTAACACCACCCCAGCAACACCACCACCAATACCACCACTGCCACCAACTCCACCACTACTACCATGCCCACCCCAGCAACACCACCACAAGCAACACCACCACCAGCAATTCCCACCAGCAACACCCCCACCAGCATCACGGCCACCAACACCACCACCCCAGCAACACAACCACCCCTACAACACAATCACCACCAACACCACCACAAGCAACACCACCACCAACAACAAAACAACCCAAGCAACACCACCACCATCAACACCACCACCAGCAACACCATTACCACCAACAACACCACCCCAGCAACACCACCACCAACACCACCACCACCAGCAACATGACCACCAACACCACCACCCCAACAACACCACCACCAACAACACCACCCAATCAACACCACCTCAGCAACACCACCATTACGAACACCACCACAAGCAACACCAGCACCACCAACAACACCACTCAAGCAACACCTCCTCAGCAACACCACCACCACCAACACCACCACCAACAACACCACCACTCCAGCAACACCACCACCACTAGCAACACCACAACCAGCAATACCACCACCCCAACAACACAACCACAACCAACCTCACCACCTCCAACACCACTAGCACAAACAACACCACCCCAGCAACACCACCACCAGCAAACAAGCACCCACAGCAAACACCAGAAGCAATAGCACTAAGCAACACCACCACGACCAATACCACCAGCAACACCACCACCAGCAACACCACCACCACACACCAGTATCACCACCACCAGCAACAGTATCACCACCCCAGCAACACTACCACAAACATCACCACCACCAATACCACCACTGCCACCAACACCACCACTACTACCAACACCACCACAGCAGCACCACCACCACCAATACCACCAGCAACACCACCACCAGCAACACCACCACGAGGAACACCACCACCACCAATACCACCAGCAACACCACCACCAGCAACACCACCACCAACAACATCACCAACACCACCATAAGCAGCACCACCACCACCAACACCACCACCCCTACAACACTGCCCCAGCAACACCACTACCACCATCTACACCACCACTACCAGCAACACGACCACCAACACCATCACCACCAGCAACACCACCACCACCAAAGCAACACCACCACCACCAACAACAACAACACCATCCCAGCAACACCACCACCAGCAACACCACCACCAACAACATCACCAACACCACCATAAGCAGCACCACCACCACCAACACCACCACCCCTACAACACTGCCCCAGCAACACCACTACCACCAGCTACACCACCACTCCCAGCAACACGACCACCAACACCATCACCAACAACACCACCACCACCACCAACACCATTACTAACACCAACACCAACATCACTATCACCACCACTGCCACCAACACCACCACTACCACCAACACCACCACTACCACCAACACCACCACTACCACCAACACCACCCCAGCAACACCACTACCCCCAGCTACACCACCACCACCAACAACACCACCCCAGCAACACCACCACCACCAGCAACACCACCACTAACACCTCCACCCAAGCAACACCACCACCACCAGCAACACCACCACCAACAACACCACCCCAGCAACATCACCACCAGCAACACCACCATCAACAACACCATCCCAGCAACACAACCACCACCACCAGCAACACCACCACCCCCATCAACACCACCATCAGCCACACCATCAACAACACCACCCCAGCAACACCACCACCAGCAACACCACCACCAGCAACACAACCACTAACAATACCACCAACACCACCACTGTGGAATATTTGGGGCTTGACTCTATTTATTTAATTATTAAAGTAATGAAATCAATTACGAAGGACCACCCGCTTCTAAAGAAAAGTGGGAAACTAATAAAAATTGATCAATAGAAACTCCAGGAAGAACCAGTGTCTATGGCTAAATATCAGGAAGTATAATCACTTAAATAATTAATGGGTTATATTGATAATTAACTTGAATCAAAGCCTCAAACACCTACATTGGGGGGTTATTGCTAGAACTTCATATACGTCTAGGAACTAGTGTGGTTCGTGCACCAGTTCATTTTGTAATAACTAATCTTATGACCAAATTAAAGAAATCTATAGAAGATTATCACCAGTAATTATAAAGATTATTAGCATCAGAAATAAATCATTCAAATAAACACGGATTATCTCCAGTGTACATGATCAGCATCCAATTAGATAATATGATATAGAAATAATGAATTTTAGAATAAATAAGCGGGTACAAAAAGTCTTAGCTTTAAGACGATTTCAATGACATCAGTCACGACTCATCCTCGGGATCTCCGGAATTCCTCGTAGAAACACTTGTAGGTGAATAACACGGAGTAAGGTAACAGCTCGTTGACTCCTCACATGCGAGATGGGATTTGTTATTGTCGCTCGATCTAACGACAAGCTGCCCCGACATATACAATCTCTAATGATGCATCAAATGGGAATTATATACTTAGCTAAGGGGTACAGATTATGTTGAAGCTTGCCGAAACCGCGTCCCAAGCTCAAACTCCCGCAATGTCGTACACGTGGTTGATAGCTTGGCTTCAATGTCGACGCGTTATTAGTTGGCCGGTCACTGCAGATCACGTAGAATAATATTAACTCATTCTGTGTTGAGTACCAGGGTAATTCTTGCTGATAATCTCAACTTCACGTGTCTCAGACTCTGACACCACGACCTTGTTGCTCAATTCCGCAACACGAGACTTCCACGCCACACACTCTGGCGTCTCGTCCACAACAACAATGGCTTCTCCTCCCTCTCCCACTAGCGTCCCGCATTCGCCACAGAAATTATTTATCACGAATAATATTATTTCGCGTAATTGTGGCTGAAATGCTTTAATAAAGACTGGGTTGTAATTCTAGGGAGTTAAATATTATTACTTTCTCGTCTTATGGTAGTAAACAAGAAATGGAGAAGATTTTAGTTTTCTCCATGGCATTCACGCGTGACGGTAAAATTATTACTTGATAACAATTGTAATTAAAAACTCTCGATTTGGAATTATTTGGGAGTTATGTTATCCATAAATAATTATCACACGGAATACTGATGATTTTAGAGAATCACATTCAATTCTCTAACACACTTGATATAAATGTGTTTAATTAGGTATAATCTGACGCTATACTGGGCTTGGTTTCGTAAGAATTCCAGCATCCTTATACAGATATAATAGTTAGTTCATGTGAACATCACTGTTAGTAAATTTTAGTAACTACAGTAATTAGTATATTTTAATACTACTTTATAATAATACAATAGTATTGTATTGGAGATTTGTGTTGTATTGCAGATATAGTGTTGGAAATTTCCAACAACCACCACCAACACCACCACCAGTAACACCACCCCAGCAACACCACCACCAACAACACCACCACCACCAACATCACCACCACCAATACCACCACTGCCACCAACTCCACCACTACTACCAAGCAAACTCCAGCAACACCACCACAAGCAACACCACCACCAGCAATTCCCACCAGCAACACCACCACCCCAGCAACACAACCACCCCAACAACACAACCACCACCAACACTACCACCACCAACACCACCACAAGCAACACCACCACCAACAACAAAACAACCCAAGCAACACCATTCCAGCAACAACACCACCCCAACGACACAACCACCCCCCAACACAACCACCGCCTACACCACCACAAGCAACACCACCACCACCAACAAAACCACCCCAACAACACCGCCCCAGCAACACCACCATCACCAACATCAAAACACCAGCAACACCACCACCCCAGCAACACCACCACCACCACCAGCAACACCACCTCCACCACCATCAACACCACCACCAGCAACACCATTACCACCAAAAACACCACCCCAGCAACACCACCACAAACAACACCACCACCAGCAACACGACCACCAACACCACCACCCCAGCAACACCACCACCCCAACAACACCACCACCACCAACACCACCACAACCAACACCACCACAAACAACAACACCACCACCAACAACACCACCCAAGCAACACCACCTCAGCAACACCACCATTACGAACACCACCACAAGCAACACCACCACCACCAACAACACCATGCAAGCAACACCTCCACAGCAACACCACCACCAACAACAACACCACTCCAGCAACACCACCACCACTAGCAACACCACAACCAGCAATACCACCACCCCAACAACACAACCACAACCAACTTCACCACGTCCAACACCACTAGCACAAACAACACCACCCCAGCAACACCACCACCAGCAAACAAGTACCCACAGCAACCACCACAAGCAACAGCACAAGCAACACCACCACCACCAGCATCACCACCACCAATACCACCACTGCCACCAACACCACCACTACTACCAACACCACCACAGCAGCACCACCACCTGCAACACCACCACCAACAACACCACCACCAACCCAATCACCACCAACAACACCACCACCATAACACCACTACCAACACCAACATCACCACCACCACTAACATCACTATCACCAATACCACCACTGCCACCAACACCACAATTACCACCAACACCACCCCAGCAACACGACCACAAGCAACACCACCACAAGCAACACCTCCACCAGAATCACCACAAGCAACACCACCCCAGCAACACCACCAACAGCAACACCACCACCACCAGCAACACCACCACCACCACCAAAGCAACGCCACCACCACCACCAGTAACACCACCCCAGCAACACTACCACAAACATCACCACCACCACCAACATCGCCACCACCAATACCACCACTGCCACCAACACCAACACTACTACCAACACCACCAGAGCAGCACCACCACAAGCAACACCACTACCACTAATACCACCAGCAACACGACCACCAACACCACCACCCCAGCAACACCACTACCCCAACAACACAACCACCACAAACACCACCACAAGCAACACCACCACCAACAACAAAACCACCCAAGTAACACCACCACAGCAACACCACCACTACCAACACCACCAACACCAACACCTCCAACACCACCACCCCAACAGCACCACCCCTAGCAACACCACCACTACCAACACCACCACCATCATCTCCACCCCAGCCACCAGCAACACCACCACCACCAGCAACGCCACCACCACCATCAATACCACCACCAGCAACACCACTACCACCAACAACAACACCACCCAAGCAACACCACCACCACCAACACCACCACTACCAACACCACCCCAGCAACACCACCACAAGCAACACCACCACTACAACAAACAACACCACCCCAGCAACACCACCCCAGCAACAGCACCACGAGCAACACCACCATCAACAACACCATCACAGAAACACAACCACCACAACACCACTACCACCAACAACACCACAAGGAACACCACCACCACCAACAACACCACCCAAGCAACACCACCCCAGCACCACCAATTACACCACCACCACCACCACCAACAACAACAACAACACCACCCAAGCAACACCACCCCAGCCACACCACCACCACCAACACCACCACCAACAGCAACACCACCCCAGCAACACCACCACCAGCTACACCACCACCAGCAACACCACCACTAACAACACCACTACGAACAACACCACCACCAACAACAACACCCCAGCAAGACCACCCCAGCAACACCACCACCACCAACACCACAAAGACCAACACCACCACCAATTACACCACCACCACCACTAACACCACCACCAACACCATTACTACCAACACCACCCTAGCAACACCACCACCAGCAACACCAACACTACAACCAACAACACCACCACCAAAGCAACTGCAGCTCCAGCAACACCACCATCAACAACATAATCCCAGCAACACAACCACCACCAACACCACCACCACCAACACCACCACAAGCAACACCACCACCAACAACAACAACACCACTCCAGCAACACCACCACCAGCAACACCACCCCAGCAACACCACCACCACCACCAGCAACACCACCAATAACACCAACAACACCACCACCAACCACACCATCATCAACACCACCACCAACCACACCATCATCAACACCACCACCAACCACACCATCATCAACACCACCACCACCACCAATACAACCACCAGCAATACGATCAACAACACCACCACCAACAAAAACAACAACACCACCAGTAACATCACCCCAGCAACACCACCACCAACAACATCACCACCACCAATACCACCACCACCACCACTGCCACTACTGTCTCTCTCTCTTTCTGGGATACGAACCCAGGCCAAAGCGCACGCAAACTGCTAGACGAGTGTTTTACCACTATAACACAGGAGGAGTGATGTTCTTGAGAAAGGCAGTTCCAGCATGACTCTGCTGGTGGCTGGGAACCTTGTGATACAGGTGACAACTACTGGTGTCCGTGAAGTTGCTCCAGAACCTTGAGGATGTTTGTCTTATACATAACATTAAATCCACCAATATCTCCACGGTGTTGGAGGCTCTGATGTTCAGACCGTTCCCACCCCACCTGGTCATGACTACAGATGAGCCTTCAAGCACGGTTCTCCACTTTGTCCAATAGTCTGATGAATGATGGAGGGCAGGCAATCCAGTAAAAGATGGGAGAGATCTTGTGCTTCATATAAGACCCCCAGCTGTCAAGAAGGTGAGAGATGCGCATAGGGCTGTGAATTTCCTAGCTGCCTTGTGGGCTAGGCTGAATACGTGGCTGCTCATTGTCATTGAAGTCGAACTTCATTTCCAATATGTCTGTTTCAACTCTGGGTTTTTGCTACCGGTTGCAAGTCTGTCTGATTTTCAATATGCATTCTAGTTATCATCATTGCCTGTTTTCTCTGTCTCTGTAAACTGCCTTGTTTTGAGACTGTTGTGGGCCTCTTCTTGAAACCCTTGTGATATAAAAAGACTATTGGTAGATATGTTTATGTATTAGTGTATGTGTGTATATGTGTGTGTGTGTGTGTGTGTGTGTGTGTGTGTGTGTGTGTGTGTGTGTGTGTGTGTGTGTGTGTGTGTGTGTGTGTGTGTGTATGTGTGTGTGTGTGTGTGTGTGTATATATGTGTGTGTGTGTGTGTGTACTCACCTATATGTACTCACCTATATGTGCTTGCAGGATCGAGCATTGACTCTTGGATCCCGCCTTTCTAGCTATCGGTTGTTTACAGCAATGACTCCTGTCCCATTTCCCTATCATACCTAGTTTTAAAAGTATGAATAGTATTTGCTTCCACAACCTGTTCCCCAAGTGCATTCCATTTTTCTACTACTCTCACGCTAAAAGAAAACTTCCTAACATCTCTGTGACTCATCTGAGTTTCCAGTTTCCACCCATGTCCCCTCGTTCTGTTATTATTACGTGTGAACATTTCATCTATTTCCACTTTGTCAATTCCCCTGAGTATTTTATATGTCCCTATCATATCTCCTCTCTCCCTTCTTTTCTCTAGTGTCGTAAGGTTCAGTTCCTTCAGCCGCTCTTCATATCCCATCCCTCATAGCTCTGGGACAAGCCTCGTCGCAAACCTCTGAACCTTCTCCAGTTTCTTTATGTGTTTCTTCAGGTGGGGGCTCCATGATGGCGCGGCATACTCTAAGACGGGTCTCACGTAGGCAGTGTAAAGCGCCCTAAAAGCTTCCTCATTTAGGTTTCTGAATGAAGTTCTAATTTTCGCCAGTGTAGAGTACGCTGCTGTCGTTATCCTATTTATATGTGCCTCAGGAGTTAGATTAGGTGTCACATCCACTCCCAGGTCTCTTTCTCGAATCGTTACAGGTAGACTGTTCCCCTTCATTGTGTACTGTCCCTTTGGTCTCCTGTCACCTGATCCCATTTCCATAACTTTACATTTACTGGTGTTAAACTCCAGTAGCCATTTCCCTGACCATCTCTGCAGCCTGTTTAAGTCCTCTTGGAGGATCCTACAATCTTCGTCTGTCACAACTCTTCTCATTAATTTTGCGTCATCTGCAAACATTGACATGTATGATTCCACTCCTGTAAACATATCATTTACGTAAATTAGAAAGAGGATTGGTCCCAGCACCGATCCTTGAGGTACTCCACTTGTTACTGTTCGCCAGTCCGACTTTTCGCCCCTTACCATTACCCTCTGGCTCCTTCCTGTTAGGTAGTTCTTCACCCATACTAGGGCCTTTCCGCTTACTCCTGCCTGCCTCTCAAGTTTGTATAGCAGTCTCATGTGCGGTACCGTATCAAAGGCCTTTTGGCAGTCAAGAAATATGCAGTCTGCCCAGCCTTCTCTGTCCTGCCTTATCCTTGTTACTTTATCATAGAATTCTAAAAGGTTTGTTAGGCATGATTTCCCTGTCCAGAACCCATGTTGGTGCCTGTTTACAAACCCAATGCTCTCCAGGTGCTCAACAAGTCTTAGCCTAATTATTCTTTCAAGTATTTTGCAGGGGATGCTTGTCAGTGATACGGGTTTGTAGTTAAGTGCCTCCTCCCTATCACCCTTTTTGAAAATCGGTACGACATTTGCCTCCTTCCAGCAACTGGGCAATTCTCCCGACATAAGTGACTCATTAAAGATCATTGCCAGAGGCACGCTGAGAGCCTGCGCTGCCTCTTTAAGTATCCACGGTGATACTTTGTCTGGTCCAACAGCTTTATTTGCGTCCAGTGTTGTCAACTGTTTCATTACATCCTCTGCTGTCACCTCTATATCTGATAGTCTTTCATCTTGGGTAATCTCTTCTAACAATGGGAGCTGCTCAGGCTCGGTTGTGAACACTCCATGGAATTTTGCATTCAGTACCTCGCAGATTTCCTTGTCGCTTTCTGTATATGCCCCTTCTGTTTTCCTCAGTCTTGTCACTTGGTCATTTACCGACATCTTCCTTCTTATATGGCTATGTAGTAATTTTGGTTGCTTTTTCGCTTTGACTGCAATATCGTTCTCATAATTTCTTTCCGACACTCGTCTTATGTTAATGTAATCATTCCTAGCTCTGTTACATCTAATCCTATTGTCCTCTGTCCTTTGTCTTCTGTACTTCCTCCACTCCCTCCTGCTTCTCACCTTTGCTTCCTGACACTGTCTATTAAACCATGGGTTATTATATTCCCTCCTGCTTTTTTCCTTTATTGTTGGAATAAATCTATCTTCAGCCTCCTTGCATTTCAATATGACTTGGTTCATCATACCTTGCACTGTTTTTCCTCTAAGTTCTTCCTCCCACTGCACTTCTCCCAGGTAGTCCCTTATCCTTCTGTAGTCCCCTTTTCTGTAATCAAGTCTCCTTTCCCGGACCTCTTGTCCTTTGGTCACAATTTTAAGCTCCATCATGTAGTCAAAGACTAGGACACAATGGTCACTAGCTCCTAGTGGTATTTCATGTTCCAACTGCTCGATGTCTTCTACATTCTGAGTGATAATGAGATCTAATAGGCTGGGCGTATCCCCTCCTCTTTCCCTAGTATCTCCTTTCACATGCTGTGTTAGGAAATTCCTGTCAATAACGTCTACCAGCTTCGCTCCCCAGGTCTCCTCCCCGCCATGGGGATTCCTCGTTTCACAATCTATCTCTCCGTGATTTAGGTCCCCCATGACCAGCAGCTTCGCTCTCATTCTATGCGCTAAAGTTGCTGCCCTCTGCAGTTCATCCATACATGTCTTGTTGCTGTCCTCGTACTCCTGCCTGGGCCTTCTACTGTTTGGTGAGGGATTGTAGAGTATCAAGATTACAATCTTCTTCCCATCCACTGTCAGAGTTCCATGTATGAAGCTTGTGCTTTCATTGGTACCCGGATTTTCCAGCTCATCAAACTTCCATTTCCGCTTTATTAGTAGTGCCACTCCTCATCCCTGTCTCTGTGTCCTTTCTTTTCTTATCACCTGGTACCCCTCTGGAAAGATTGCATCCGAGATCATGCCACTTATTTTAGTTTCCACTATTGCCACTATGTCTGGGTCTGCCTCACTAACTCTTTCTTTTATCTCTTCTGCTTTATTGGCTACCCCATCAGCATTGGTGTACCAAACCTTGAGACTCTTCTTGGAAACTCGGGTGTCAGAGTTCCCCCTTTCACCAGGGGTCTGGGGGGAACTGGGGGGTGTCTGGGGGGCAAGTAGGGGCTGTGGGGGTGAGTGGGGGGTGCTAGGGGGGTGCCTGGGAGTGCCTGGTAGGCGAATGGGGTCTGGGCATCTAGGGGGGTAGGAAGGGCATAATGGGTCTGAAAGTTAGGGGTCTGAATAGCATAGGGGGGTTGAGAAATAGAGTGAGACTGAGAGTCAGATAGAGGTTGAGAGGTTGGGGGGAAGAGGGATACTGAGGGCGGAGAGCTGAGATGAGAATGGAGCATGGGTGCTGGGAGTGGAAGAGAGGGTATATTAGTTAGGGGGGAATCGGGGGTAGGTGGGGGTTTTGGGGTAGAAGAGGGGAAGAGGGAGATGGGGGAAGGTGTTAGGGGGTCACAAGGTGAGGGGGTTAAATGTGGGCTGGAGGTGCATAGGAGGGGTGAGGGTTGGGTGGGGTTTGGGGGTGAGTGGAAGAGGGGTGCAGTGGAAGCTGGGATGGAGTAGATGGAATTGAAGTCAATGGGGTAGAAGGGGCAGGGGAGTAGGACCTGTGTGTGTGTGTGTGTGTGTGTGTGTATATGTGTGTGTGTGTGTGTGTGTGTGTGTGTGTGTGTGTGTGTGTATAATGTATGTATGTATATAACTATATACATGTAATACTAACCATTGCATAACTAGTTCCACAAGACTGGCACATGCTTAGCTAAAGGAACTATTGGGTTCAGGGGCCAGATTCACGAAGCAGTCACGCAAGCACTTACGAACGTGTACATCTTTCCTCAATCTTTGACGGCTTTGGTTACATTTATTAAACAGTTTACAAGCATGAAAACTTCCCAATCAACTGTTCTTATTGTTATAAACAGCCTCCTAGTACTTCGGAGCTCATTTACTGTTTAATAATTGTAAACAAATGCCACCAAAGATTGAGAAAAGTTGTATAGGTTGGTAAGTGCTTGTGTAAATGCTTCGTGAATCTGGCTCCAGTTCCTGAACCCATTATGTGCCTCTGAAACCCGTTCCACCACCGCCCACGGGATGGGTATGGGATGCACAATATATAAATGAATGGTGTTTGCATATGAGGGTGTTTTCATGTATTCACCTAGTTGTGTTTGCGGGGGTTGAGCTTTGCTCTTTCGGCCCGCCTCTCAACTGTCAATCAACTGTTTACTAACTACTTTTTTTTTCTCCACAGCACACACACACACCCCAGGATAACTTAGTCAGCCCGTGACAGCTGACTAACTCCCAGCTACCTATTTACTGCTAGGTAACAGGGGCATTCAGGGTGAAAGAAACTTTGTCCATTTGTTTCTGCCGGGTACGGGAATCGAACCCACGCCACAGAATTACGAGTCCTGCGCGCTAACCACCAGGCTACCAGGCCCCCTTAAATTGGTTTATACGTATGTGTACTCACCTAGTTGTGTTTGCGGGGGTTGAGCTCTGGCTCTTTGGTCCCGCCTCTCAACCGTCAATCAACAGGTGTACAGATTCCTGAGCCTATTGGGCTCTATCATATCTACACTTCAAACTGTGTATGGAGTCAGCCTCCACCACATCACTTCTTAATGCATTCCATTTGTCAACCACTCTGACACTAAAAAAGTTCTTTCTAATATCTCTATGGCTCATTTGGGCACTCAGTTTCAACCTGTGTCTCCTTGTGCGTGTGCCCCTTGTGTTAAATAGCCTGTCTTTATCTTCCCTATCAATTCCCTTCAGAATCTTGAATGTGGTGATCATGTCCCCCCTAACTCTTCTGTCTTCCAGCGAAGTGAGGTTTAATTCCTGTAGTCTCTCCTCGTAGCTCATACCTCTCAGCTCGGGTACTAGTCTGGTGGCAAACCTTTGAACCTTTTCCAGTTTAGTCTAATCCTTGACTAGATATGGACTCCATGCTGGGGCTGCATACTCCAGGATTGGCCTGACATATGTGGTATACAAATTTCTGAATGATTCTTTATACAAGTTTCTGAATGCCGTTCATATGTTGGCCAGTGTGGTATATGCCGCTGATGTTATCCTCTTGATATGGGCTGCAGAGGACAGGTCTGGTGTGCGCGCGCATGCGTGTGTGTGTGCGCGTTTGCGTGTGTATTGCTCAAACATACTTGTAATACAAAGTATCACTTATCTGGAAACCGTCCAATATGCATCGACAAATTTTACATTTTTATGTTTAGAAGCTGGGAATAAAATACATAAAATATAACCGGATTTCGATTCAAAATATTATATCTCGGTTTAGTTTGTGTTTGGCATATTGCTTCATGTATTTTTGCAACAAAGACACATTTATTACTCAATAGAGCTGGAGGTCATTGATTGGTCGATCGTTTCGATATTTGTTCAATAATAAACAGGTTTCTTAAGGTGTTTGGCACACCCCAAACGTGTTGATCAGCTTCCTAAGACTTTTATGGTGAACCAAAGCGGCAACGGCTATTCAAACTTTACTTCTCATCAATATATGAATACATTTTTAATGTAATGAACGTTTGTTTACGAAAACATTGTCTAGCAATAGAGAGAGGGCTGAAGGACATAGGACAGCTCACTCTTATGCGTCGTGCGTTTCGGTGATTATTTGAAATATTTCACAGATATAATGCCTCTTCAAATAAGGGTTTTATTGAAAAAATTATTAAAATTGTTGCAAGTATAAAATCGAAGCTTAATTATTTATATAACAATTGGGTTTGCAAAAAAATGAGTAACAGGTTAACAGGCAAATTAATATGCATGTTAACGTCCCAATGTATACTTTCACCCAATAACTACACACACACACACACCCAGTGTGTGTGTGGTTATTGGGTGAAAGTATACATTGGAACGTTAACATGTAAACTAATTACACCCCCCACCCCCCAGTCCCCTGCATCCCCCTAACACATACTCTTCCCCTCTCTCTCTCCCTCTCTCTCTCCCTCTCTCTCTCTCTCTCTCTCTCTCTCTCTCTCTCTCTCTCTCTCTCTCTCTCTCTCTCTCTCTCTCTCTCTGTCTCTCTCTCTCTCTATCACTCTCTCCCCCACCCCGCTCTGCCCTTCTGACAAATCCTATCACGGCACAACTAAGAACAGGGTCAAGCATGACAGCCAGAGGCAACAGGGGAACAGGGAAAAGTTCAGGTGACGAAATGAAGAAAATGTTCGCCCAGTTTCTGGAGGACATCAAGAGTGAGATGCAGGAAATGAAGAATGAAATAAGCAACCTAAAAAGAGAGCTGACAGCAACAAAGGAGGAGATTAGAGCCCTCAAATAGAACAGTATCAATGCTGAGACTCAGATAACCACCCAGGGAGAAGGTGGTAATAGTATTTTGGAAGAGAATGCCACAATAAAAGCAACATTTGCAGAAATGCTAAAAAACAACAACTCTGAAGTAATGTCTGCAGTGATGGAGGTAGCCATGAAAGCAGCCACCTCACAGGAAGTGGCACACTCCACTAGCCAGCTGCTCGAAAGAAAAAGAGCAGTGATAGCTGTGGGTATTAAAGAGCAGGAAGACTCTAATACGAAAGAGTGGAATGATAAGGACAAAGCGGCATTGAATGAAATACTGAAGGCACTAGACATAGTAGGGGCTGAGCATAGCATGAAGAAGGATTTCAGGTTAGGCTGGTACAAAAAAGACCAAGACCGTGTGTTAAAGATAGTGTTTGCAAACGAGAACACAAAGGGCACGATTTTACAAAGAAAGGCCATCTGCAACATGTGAGAGAATTCAAAAAAGTATTCCTCCAGAGGGACATGACGAGGGAGGAGAGGGCCATGGCGGCAGAAGCAAGGAAGAAGTGCAGGGCGAGAGGGGAAAACCAGGAAACCACAGCTCCCAACACATCACCCCCAGAGGCGAGGGGGGAACCCACAACCAGCTACCCAGTAACACCAGCAGGGAGGGCATCCCCACCACCCTCCTCTGCATAGAAAACCCCCCTTTCCTTCCTGTCGTCTCGCCCCTTTCACCCCATACCCTCCTCCTCCCTCCCCCTTCATTTGACCCCCACCCCTCATCCCAGTATCCTCTTCAACCCTGGTATCCACCTCACAAATCCTCACACCCATGGCACAGCTTCCTCCACCAGCAGAACACTCACCAAGGAGGAGATTTGAGAAGGGACAGAAGAAAGTGAGCCTTAAGGCAATGTACACTAACATAGACGGTATTACAAATAAAGCAAATGAACTTGGAGAATGGGTACTAGAGGAAAACCCAGACATAATAGCTCTCACAGAAACAAAGCTGACGAAAACAATAACAAATGCAGTGTTCCTACAGGACTATTATGTTATGAGGAAAGAGAGAGAAGGAAGAGGTGGTGGGGGTGGTGTAGCTCTGCTAGTAAGAAAAGGCTGGGATTTTGAGGAGTTGGTTGTTCAGGGATGTAAAGGTTTCAGTGACTACATAATAGGAACAATATACACTGGAGGGCAAAAAATTATAGTCGTAGTCATATATAATCCACCACCAAATGACAGAAGACCCAGACAGGAATATGATAGAAACAATATGACCACTATTAACATAATAGAGAGAGCAGCTTCTGTTGCTAGCAGGAATGGATCTGGACTACTAATCATGGGAGACTTCAACCATGGGAAGATAGATTTGGAGAACAGAGACCCGCATGGAGGACCAGAAACATGGAGAGCTAAGCTGCTGGACGTGGCAACAAGAAACTTTCTAAGCCAGCACATCAAGGATCCAACAAGAATGAGAGGAGAAGATGAACCAGCAATGCTTGATCTGATATTTACCCTAAATGAGTGGGATATAAGGGAAGTTAAGATGGAAGCGCCCTTGGGAATGAGTGATCACAGTGTATTGAACTTTGAGTACCTGGTAGAGCTAGGAATTATCCCCCCGAAAAAGAACTAGGAAACAAAAGGCTGACATACCGAAATGGAAATTATGAGGAGATGAGAAGCTTCCTAAGGGAAATACCTTGGGACACAGACCTCAGAGCTAAGTCTGTACAAGATATGATGGACTATGTCACCCAAAAGTGTCAGGAGGCAGTAAGCAGATACATCCCGGCCCAAAAGGAAAAATCTGAGAAGCAAAAGAAGAATTCATGGTATAATAGGGCATGTGTGGAAGCAAAGAAACCGAACAAAAGGGCGTGGGGGAACTTCCGGAATAACAGAACATTAGAAAGTAGAGAGAGATACCAGAGAACCAGGAATGAGTATGTCAGGGTGAGAAGAGAAGAAGAAAAAAGTTATGAAAATGATATAGCAAGCAAAGCCAAGACCGAACCAAAGCTACTTCACAGTCACATCTGAAGGAAAACAACAGTGAATGAACAGGTAGTGAAACTTAGAACAGGCAGGGACAGGTATACAGATAATGACAAAGAGGTGTGTGATGAACTCAACAAGAGGTTCCAAGAGGTCACAACACAACAAGGTGAGGTCACTGTGCTAGGAGAAAGGGAAGTAAACCAGGCGGCCTTGGAAGAGTTCGAAATACGAGAGAGGAGGTCAAGAGACACCTGCTGGATCTGGATGTTAGAAAGGCTGTTGGTCCAGACGGGATCTCGCCATGGGTACTGAAAGAGTGTGCAGAGGCACTTTGCTTGCCACTCTCCATAGTGTATAGTAGGCCACTGGAGACGGGAGACCTACCAGAAATATGGAAGACGGCGAATGTGGTCCCAATATACAGAAAGGGCGACAGGCAAGAGGCACTGAACTACAGGCCAGTGTCCTTGACTTGTATACCATGCAAGGTGATGGAGAAGATCGTGAGAAAAAACCTGGTAGCACATCTGGAGAGAAGGGACTTCGTGACAAATCGCCAACATGGGTTCAGGAAGGGTAAATCTTGCCTGACTGGCTTAATATAATTCTACGACCAGGTGACACAGATTAAGCAAGAAAGAGAGGGCTGGGCAGACTGCATTTTCTTGGGTTGTCGGAAAGCCTTTGACACAGTACCACATAAGAGGCTGGTACATAAGCTGGAAAGACAGGCAGGTGTAGCTGGTGTAGCTCCCTTATTCAGTGGATAAGGGAGTACCTAAGCAATAGGAAGCAGAGAGTTACGGTGAGGTGTGAGACCTCCGATTGGCGTGAAGTCACAAGTGGAGTCCCACAGGGCTCTGTACTCGGTCCTATCTTGTTTCTGATATATGTAAATGATCTCCCGGAGGGTATAGATTCATTTCTCTCAATGTTTGCGGACGATGCCAAAATTATGAGAAGGATTAAGACAGAAGAGGACTGTTTGAGGCTTCAAGAAGACCTAGACAAACTGAAGGAATGGTCGAACAAATGGTTGTTAGAGTTTAACCCGACTAAATGTAATGTAATGAAGATAGGTGTAGGGAGCAGGAGGCCAAATACAAGGTATCATCTGGGAGAGGAAATTCTTCAGGAGTCAGAGAAAGAAAAAGACTTGGGGGTTGATATCACGCCAGACCTGTCTCCTGCAGCCCATGTCAAGAGGATAACATCAGCGGCATATGCCAGGCTGGCCAACATACGAACGGCATTCAGAAACTTGTGTAAAGAATCATTCAGAACTTTGTATACCAAATATGTGAGGCCAATCCTGGAGTATGCAGCCCCAGCATGGAGTCCATATCTAGTCAAGGACAAGACTAAACTGGAAAAGGTTCAAAGGTTTGCCACCAGACTAGTACCCGAGCTGAGAGGTATAAGCTACGAGGAGAGACTACGGGAATTAAACCTCACTTTGCTGGAAGACAGAAGAGTTTGGGGGGACATGATCACCACATTCAAGATTCTTAAGGGAATTGATAGAGTAGATAAAGACAAGCTATTTAGCACAAGGGGCACACGCACTAGGGGACACAGGTAGAAACTGAGCACCCAAATGAGCCACAGAGATATTAGAAAGAACTTTTTTAGTGTCAGAGTGGTTGATAAATGGAATGCATTAAGAGGTGATGTGGTGGAGGCTGACTCCATACACAGTTTCAAGTGTAGATATGATAGAGCCCGATAGGCTCAGGAATCTGTACACCTGTTGATTGACGGTTGCGAGGCGGGACCAAAGAGCCAGAGCTCAACCCCCGCAAACACAACTAGGTGAGTACACACACACACGGGGGGGGCCTCGTAGCCTGGTGGATAGCGCGCAGGATTCGTAATTCTGTGGCGCGTGTTCGATTCCCGCACGAGGCAGAAACAAATGGGCAAAGTTTCTTTCACCCTAAGTGCCCCTGTTACCTAGCAGTAAATAGGTACCTGGGAGTTAGTCAGCTGTAACGGGCTGCTTCCTGGGGTGTGTGTGTGTGGTGTGGGAAAAAAAAAAAAAAAAAAAAAAAGTATTTAGTAAACAGTTGATTGACAGTTGAGAGGCGGGACCAAAAGAGCCAAAGCTCAACCCCCGCAACCACAAATAGGTGAGTACAAATAGGTAAGTACACACACACACACACCTCAATGTTTGCGGATGGTGCAAAAATTATGAGGAGGATTAAAACAGAGGAAGATAGTATGAGGTTACAAGATGAACTAAACAAACTGAATGAAGTGTCCATCAAATAGCTACTAAAGTTCAACTAAGGTAAACGTAAGGTAATGAAACTAGGAAATAGGATGCCAGACACGATACGGAATGGATACAGAATGGGAGATGAAGTCTTTCATGAAACGGACAGAGAAAAAGGTCTAAGAGTTGATATCACGCCAAACCTGTCTCCTGAAGCGCACATCAAAAGAATAACATCAGCGTCGTATGCGAGGCTGGCTAACATCAGAACTGCCTTCAGAAACCAGTGTAAGGAATCTTTCAGAACCTTGTTTACCACGTATTTAGGGCCCATCCTGGAGCATTCGGCCCCAGCATGGAGCCGTACCTTGTACAGCACAAGACAAAGCTGGAAAAAGTTCAGAGGTATGCTACTAGGCCAGTCCCAACACTAAGAGGCATGAGCTACGAGGAAAGGCTGAGGGAACTGCACCTCACTTCGCTGGAAGACAGAAGAGCTTGGGGAGACATGATCACCACATACAAGATTCTCCTGGGAATTGACAGGGTAGACAAGGATGAATTATTTAATATAGGTGGTATATGCATAAGGGGAGACAGGTAGAAGCTGAGTACCCAAATGAGCCACATAGACATTAGAAAGAACTTTTTCTGTGTCAGAGTAGTTAGTAAATGGAATGCATTAGGGAGTGATGTAGTGGAGGCTGACTCCATACACAGTTACAAATGTATACATGATGGAGCCCAGTAGGATCAGGAATCTGTACACCTGTTGATTGACGGTTGAGAGGTGGGACCAAAGAGCCAAAGCTGAATCCCCACAAGCACAATAGGTGAGTACACACATGCATACATAAACAGATGTGTATGTGTATGTGCATACATACACATACCTGCAGAGGGATATGACAAGGGATGAGAGAAGGAGGGCAGCAGCCACGAGGAGGGAGCGCAGGGAGAAAGAAAGGAATCAGGGAGCCATAACCCAGAGCCCTACAATCCCAGACGGGGAGCGGGGAACCCTCCACAAGCAGCTCAACAGACACAGTGAGAGAAGCACCTCCCCATCAAAATAGATGCCCTACCTGCCCTAACCCCTGGTGCCCAAGGTGTCCTCCTTGGGCACCCTCCTCCTCAGGATCTCCCTTCTCAGCTAACCCCCCCCTAAACCCTCCAGTATCCTCCACTCTCCTGAGCCCTCCCTTCTCCCCCACTATCTTCAGCCCTCCGTTTTTCCTCATCCCCCTCGGCACTCCCTATCCCCCAACCTCCTCCCCTCTAGCCCTCCTTCCTTTTATGCTCCCCCAAGCTACCCATTCCCCCAAGCCATCCCTCCTGCCATAACTCCCCCCCCCAACCTCTTCTTCTCCCACACTCTACAAAGCCTCCCCCTCTCACCCACTCCCCCAATCCTCCCCTCCCCCCTCCCAAACCTCCACCAAGCCCTCTTTTCTCCCCCTCAAGCCCTCCCTCCTACACCCCCCCACCCCGTACCAGATCCTCCCAGCCCCCACACACCCCAGATCCCCCAGGTCCCCCTTCATAGGCCCTCCCATCCCGGTGGTTCCCTGTTTCCCTGCTTCAGGGGAAGCAATAGGATCTGAGAAAAAACAGAAGAAAGTCAGCTTCAGAGTGATGTACTCGAACATAGATGGGATCACAAGCAAGGCAAGTGAGCTACGGGAAAGAACACATGAAGTGAACCCAGATGTAATCGGACTCACAGAAACAAAACTCTCAGGCATCATAACAAATGCGGTGTTTCCCCAGGACTACACTGTAATAAGGGAAGAGAGGGAAGGACGGGGAGGAAGTGGAATGGCCCTACTAATGAGAAAGGAATGGAGTTTCAAGGAGATGGTCATCACCGGGGTGTGAGGGATTCAGAGAGTACATAACAGGCATCATGACAATGGGAGGACCAAAAGTAGTAGTTGCAGTGATATATATATAACCCTCCACTAAATGACAGACGACCCCTTCTGAAGGGGAGGCTTGTTGTTGTCATACTCTTGCCTGGGTTATCTTGAAGTAATCATCTCAAGATAACCTCAAGATAACCCAGGCAAGAGTATGACAACAACAACACGGCAGTTAACACTATAACTGAGAAGGCAGCCTCTGCTGCCTGTGGAAATAGATCCCATCTGCTCATCGTGGGAGACTTCAATCACGGAAGGATAGACAAGGAGAACAAGGAACCCCATGGAGGATACATGGAGAGCCAAACTAATGGAGGTGGCGACAAGAAACTTTCTAAGCCAACACGTCATGGAACCCACTAGGATGAGAGGAAACAATGAACCAACGAGACTCGACCTAGTCTTCACTCTGAACGACTCCGTCATAAGGGAAATCGGCTTTGAGGCCCCAGTAAGAATGAGCGACCACAGTGTATTAGCGTTTGAGTATCTGGTTGAGGAAGGGTTATTGAACTCTAGGAGGAGTACTGAAAATAAAAAACTGGCATTCTGAAAGGGAAACTATGAGGAGTTAAGAAAATTCCTAACAGATATAACATGGGAAACAGAGCTAAGGGGAAAGACGACCCAAGACAAGATGGACTTCATCACGCAGAAGTGCAAGGAAGCAGCAAACAAGTTTGTCCCAGTCCAAAGGAATAACAATGAAATGAAGATGAGAAATCCATGGTTTAATCAGAGATGTAGGCCAGTTAAGCAGCAAAGTAAAAGGGCATGGAGAAACTATAGGAATAACAGGAGACTTGAGAGCAGAGAAAGATACCAGAGTGCCAGGAATGAATATGTCAGGATGAAAAGAGAGGCAGAAAGACAATACGAAAATGACTACACAAGCAAGGCAAAGACTCAGCCTAAATTTCTGCACAGACACATCAGGAGAAAAACAACAGTAAAGGAACAAGTAATGAATATAAGGATAGGGGCAGAAGGTTTCACTACAAACGACAGGGAAGTGTGCGAGGAACTGAATAAGAAATTCCAGGAGGTCTTCACCTTAGAGCAAGGAGAGATTCCAGAGATAAGAGAGGGAATAGTTAACCAGGAACCACTAGAAGAGTTTGAGATTACCAGTGGGGAAGTAAAGAAGTGTTTACTAGAGTTGGATGTGACAAAGGCTATAGGCACAGATGGAATCTCCCCTTGGATACTAAAGGAAGGAGCAGAAGCACTGTGCCTGCCATTCTCCATAGTGTATACCAAATCACTGGCAACAGGGAAACTGCCATAAATTTGGAAAGCAGCTAATGTCGTTCCGATATACAAGAAAGGGGATAGACAGGAGGTACTGAACTACAGGCCAGTGTCCCTAACCTGCATACCATGCAAGCTAAGGGAGAAGATTGTGCGAAGAAAGCTAATGGAACATCTGGAGCGAAAGAACTTTGTAACACAGCATCAACATGAGTTCAGGGATTGCAAATCCTGCCTCACAGGGCTAGTTGAATTCTACGACCAGGCAACAAAAATCTGGCAAGAAAGAGAGAGGTGGGCAGACTGCATATTTTTGGATTGCCAGAAAGCCTTTGATGCATTACCACACAAGAGGCTAGTGAAAAAGCTGGAGATGCAGGCTGGAGTGAAAGGGAAGGTTGCTTACTCCCGTTGCATAAGGGAGTAAGTCTTTCCTTATAAATTGTCTTCTGTTGCCTAAGTAACAGAAGACAACGAGTCACTGTGAGGGGTGATGTGTCGGATTGGCTTGACGTTACAAGTGGAGTCCTGCAAGGGTCAGTCCATGGACCTATACTGTTTCTGATATATGTAAATGATCACTCATAAGGTATAGAATCGTCTCTCTCAATGTCTGCTGAAGATGCAAAAATTATGAGGAGGACTGAAACAGAGGATGACAATAGGAGGCTACAGGACGACCTAGAAAGACTGAATGAATGGTCCAACAAATGGGTGCTAAAGTTTAACCCGAGTAAATGCAAAGTAATGAAACTAGGCGGTGGAAACAGGAGGTCAGACACAGGATACAGAATAGGAGATGAAGTACTTAGTGAAATGGAAAGAGAGAGAAAGATCTAGGAATTTATTTCACACCAAACCTGTCTCCTGAAGCCCACATAAAAAGAATAACGTCCGCGGCATATGCGAGGCTGGCTAACATCAGAACAGCCGTCAGAAACTTGTGTAAGGAATCATTCAGAATCTTGTATACCACATAAGACCAATCCTGGAGTATGCGGCCCCAGCATGGAGCCCGTACCTTGTCAAGCACAAGACAAAACTGGAAAAAGTTCAGAGGTATGCCACTAGACTAGTCCCAAAACTAAGAGGCATGGGTTACGAGGAAAGGCTGCAGGAAATGCACCTTATGACACTGGAAGACAGAAGAGTTAGGGGAGACATGATCACTACCTACAAAATCCTCAGGGGGAATTGAGAGCGTAGACAAGGATATCCTACTCAACACTGGAGATACGCGAACAAGGGGACACAGGTGGAAACTGAGTACCCAAATGAGCCACAGGGACGTTAGAAAGAACTTTTTCAGTGTCAGAGTAGTTAATAAATGGAATGCACTAGGAAGTGATGTGGTGGAGGCTGACTCCATACACAGTTTCAAATTTAGATATGATAGAGACCAGTAGGCTCAGGAATTTGTATACTAGTTGATTGACAGTTGAGAGGCAGGTACCAAAGAGCCAAAACTCAACCCCTGCAAGCACAAATAGATGAGTATAAATAGGTGAGTACACACACACACCCAGACACCCTCCAGATCCCCCCAGACCCCCAGAGAAAGGGAGAACTTTGGTACAGGAGTTTCCATGAAGAATCTCAAGGTTTGGTACACCAATGCTGATGGGGTAACTAATAAAGCAGAAGAGGCAAAAGAAAGAGTTAGTGATGCAGATCCTGACATAGTTGCAATAGTGGAAACTAAAATAAATGGCATGATATCGGATGAAATCTTTCCAGAGCGGTACCAGGTGATAAGAAAAGAAAGGACACAGAGACAGGGAGAGGGAGTGGCACTCCTAATAAAGCGGAAATGGAAGTTTGAAGACCTGGAAAATCGAGGTACCAATAAGAGCACAAACTACATACATGGAACTCTGACAGCAGATGCGAGGAAGATTGTGATCTTGGTAATCTACAATCCCCCACCAAATAGTAGAAGGCCCAGACAGGAGAATGATGACAACAACAAAGCATGTATAGATAAACTGCAGAAGGCATCAACATTAGCTCACAGAATGAGAGCAAAACTGCTGGTCATGGGGGGACCTAAATCATGGAGAGGTAGATTAGGAATCAAGGAATCCCCATGGCAGGGAAGAAACATGGGGAGCAAGGTTAGTAGATGTTATACACATAAATTTTCTAACACAACATGTGAAGAAAAACCCATGGGAAAGAGGTGGGGATTCGTCAATACCTGCTTCATTGGGCTCTGGGAGTTCTTCTACTCCCCAAGCCTGGCCTGAGGCCAGGCTTGACTTGTGAGAGTTTGGTCCACCAGGCTGTTGCTTGGAGTGGCTGGCAGGCCCACATACCCACCACAGCCCGGTTGGTCCGGCACTTTTTTAGAAAACAGTCTAGTTTTCTCTTGAAGATGTTCACAGTTGTTCCGGCTATATTTCTTATAGTCGCTGGTAGAACGTTGAACAACCGTGGACCTCTGATGTTTATACAGTGTTCTCTGGTTGTGCCAGTGGCACCTCTGCTCTTCACTGGTTCTATTCTGCATTTTCTTCCATATCGTACGTTGTACGTTGTTACTTTTCTGTGTAGATTTAGGACCTGGCCCTCTAGTGTTTTCCATGTGTATATTATTTGGTATCTCTTTCGTCTCCTTTTTAATGAGTACATTTGGAGAGCTTTGAGACGATCCCAATAATTTAGGTGTTTTATCTCGTCTATGCGTGCCGTATATGTTCTCTGTATTCCCTCTATTTCAGCAATCTCTCCTGCTGTGAAGGGGGAAGTCAGTACTGAGCAGTACTCAAGACGGGACAACACAAGTGACTTGAGGAGTACAACCATTGTGATGGGATCCCTGGATTTGAAAGTTCTCATAATCCATCCTATCATTTTTTTGGCTGACGCAATATTTGCTTGGTTATGCTTCCTAAACTAAGGTCGTCGGACATCATTATTCCCAAATCCTTGACATGTTGTTTTCCTACTATGGGCAGATTTGATTGTGTTTTGAACCCTGTATTATGTTTCAGATCCTCATTTTTGCCGTACCTGAGTACCTGAAATTTATCACTGTTAAACATCATGTTATTTTCTGCTGCCCAATCGAAAACTTTGTTGATATCTGCTAGTAGTTTTTCAATGTCTTCTGCAGAGGTAATTTTCATGCTGATTTTTGTGTCATCTGCAAAGGATGACACGATGCTGTGACTTGTATTTTTGTCTATATCTGATATGAGAATAAGGAAATGCCGAGGTGCAAGGACTATACCTTGAGGTACAGAGCTTTTAACTGCGCTTGGACTCGATTTTATTTGATTGACTGTTACTCGTTGTGTTTTGCTTGACAGGAAATTGAGTATCCAGCGTCCTACTTTACCGGTTATTTCCATTGACCTCATTTTGTATGCTATCACTCCATGGTCACATTTGTCGAATGCCTTTGCAAAGTCTGTGTATACAACATCTGCATTATGCTTTTCTTCTAAAGCTTCTGTGATTTTGTCATAGTGGTTGAGTAACTGTGACAGACAGGATCTTCCCGCTCTAAATCCATGTTGTCCTGGGTTATGTAGCTCATTATTTTCCATAAAACTAGAAATTTGATTCATAATCACTCTTTCAAAATATTTTATTATGTGTGATGTTAGTGCAACTGGTCTATAATTTTTTGCCAAGGCTTTACTCCCCCCCTTGTGCTGAGGAGCTATATCAGCAGATTTAAGTGCTGCTGGTATCTTCCCTGTATCCAGGCTCTTTCTCCATATTACGCTGAGCGCTCGCGCTACTGGTACTTTACAAATCTTTATGAATATTGAATTCCACGAGTCAGGCCCAGGAGCTGAGTGCATAGGCATATTACCAATTTCTCCTTCAAAGTCTTCCGAGTTCGTGATAATATCCGTTATATTATCTGCAGCTTGAATGTCATTCATAAAGAAGCTGTCTGGATCATCAACTTTCACGTTTATTGGTGTGCTAAACATAGACTCATACTGGATTCTAAGAATTTCACTAATTTCTTTGTTGTCCTCTGTGTACGTACTTACAGTTGTAATTAAAGGTCCAATACTGGGTGAGGTTTTTGATTTTGATTTTGCATATGTGAAAAAATATTTTGGATTTTTCTTTATCACAGTATAGCTTTCTGTTTCAATTCCATTTCCTCAGATTCGTATGATCGCTTCAACGTTTGTTCTATTTCTTCGATCTCCCTGTTTAGGTGTATTTTTCTTTCTTGTGATAGTCGTGTCTGCCTAAGCATTTTCGTAATTTTTTCCCTTCTCCTGTACAGTCGTCTGCGTTCTCTTTCTGGAGTGGTCCTCTTTCTGACCCTCCTCACAGGCACGTGCTTCAAGCAGACCTTGTAAGCTTCAGCTGTCAGTTGTGCTATTATTCTCTGTGTGGGAGTTTTGTCGTTTAAGACCATCTCCCATTGAATGTTTGCAAGGTCTACATTTATTTTATCCCAGGCGATCCTCTTATTGTTGAAATTGAATTGATTGAATACCCCTTCTCGTTTGTTGGGTCTCTTAGACCTTACTACCGTTAGTTATGCTAGCTCGCACTTCAATGAACTTATGGTCTGAGTATGTAGTATCTGAGATTGTAATGTCTCTGATTAGTTCATCATTGTTTGTGAATAACAAGTCTAGTGTGTTTTCGTTCCTAGTTGGTTTTGTAATCTGTTGATTGAGAGAGAATTTGTCACAGAATCTCAAAAGTTCTCTGACCTGTGGTTGGTTATTTCCCGGGTCGTTCCCTGCTATGATATTTGTATTTGCCATTCTCTACCTTAGACTTGGTAAATTAAAATCTCCAAGAAAGTAAATATCTGGAGCTGGGTTTGATAGATTATCAAGGATGTTTCCTATTTTGTGCATCTGCTCTGTGAATTCCTCAACCGTTGTATACCGGTTTATATATTAGAATAATAATTAGGTTTATTTTTTCTACCTTAATCCCAAGTTCCTCTACCCCCTCATTCGTTGAGTTTAGTAGCTCTGTGCATCCCAGGTTCTCTTTAATATACAGACCTACTCCTCCATTTGATCTAATTTCTCTATCACCTCTATATAAATTATAATTTGGAATCCAGTTATCACTATCCATGTAATCTTTCAAATGAGTTTCCGTGAATGCCCCAAATATTGAGTTTGACTCTAATAGGAGGCCATTTATGAACTTAACTTTATTTCTTGATTTTAACTTTAGGCCTTGTATGTTTGCAAATATGAATGTTTTCCATATTGTGTGTCACTTCTGGAAGGTTTTGGTAGTTCTCCTCCCTCTCCACCCCGCTCCAGGGTGTGCTGTTCTGGCAATGGTTGGTCCAGTTTTGGAAGTGGTACTGGGGAGTGTGGTAGTTTCTGTGCAGTTGGGGGGTGTAGTATGTGTGAGCTTGATGATGAATCGTAGTCCAGTCTTGGGCATTTCCCCCTCCCCATCTGTACTCATGCAGAGATGCAGAGATTAAGGGAGCCGGTCGGCCGAGCGGACAGCACCCTGGACTTGTGATCCTGTGGTCCCGGGTTCGATCCCGGGCTCCGGAAAGAAACAATGGGCAGAGTTTCTTTCATCCTATGCCCCTGTTACCTAGTAGTAAAATAGGTACCTGGGTGTTAGTCATCTGTCACGGGCTGCTTCCTGGGGGTGGAGGCCTGGTCGAGGACCGGGCCGCGGTGACACTAAAGCTCCGAAATCATCTCAAGATAACCTCAAGATGCAATGTTTCTACCTGTCTATTCTATTTCTGCCTGCCTCTAAAAAATTTGCAGGGCTATTATATTGGACTTTCTCTCATATGTAGCGCTGTGAACCACTGACATGGAAATCAGGGCAATGAAGATCGTAGCATTTCCTCTCATTTACTGAGAGTTTGCATAGCTTAGGGTGGAAATATCTACACTCTGTACCAAAACGACATTTCCCCTTCCGTAACATGTTTCTGTATTTTCGGGGATGCATGATTGTGCATTCCGTGCCTCTGGGCCCATATCTGCACTGTCCTTTTGTATAATATCTGCAAATATTTTCATCTGTTCTTGTATTCTTATTGTTTGTACCTGTGCATGACTTGGCACCTCTGTTTTTTGTTCTAACTTTCTCATTTCCGCATTCTTTCTCGGTATTGCCCTTATCTTTCTCCTTGTTGCTTTTGTCTTTCTCATTTTTGTCCTCGTCCTTCCCATTTTTTCTCTCCTTACTCATATTACCACTTTGCTCTTCAATATTGCCTTCATTTTTGTGTACCTCGACCCAATGTCCTTCTACATTGCTAATTTGGCTCTCTAAACTCTCAGTCCCTGGGTTGTATTCAGTGTTCGTTGCTGTCTTTACATACTCTGCGTATATTTCTGGTAGCTTTTGTGTGAATTGTATTCCTAAATTCACATTCCCGTATTACAATATATATTGCTAGTATATTATCACTGAGGGACGTCCCATACACTGTGTAGATCTCGTTGCTATGGTGTTAACACCGCCTAGTGTGATGCCTCCTCCTCCTCCCCCCACAATTTTGCATTTCTAGTTTTTTCTTTGTGCAATTTTCTGACACTTTCCACTTATTCATGTATTGTGTTACGTGTTCCACTTCACTGTTCAACGTATCACTGTTCGCTATATTTGATATATATCGCTTATATGCATGTTCACATGAGCCTGGTGGCACTGACTCCCACATGGTCCCACTTTATTTAACTCAATGTTCCATTGTTAATTACTGTTTTCAATTTTCTGCGGGTCACTATGCACTTCACTAATAGGTCACAAAGCCTATTAGACCTGATTTTTACCCCAGAACGTAGACGACATCGAGAATTTGGAACATGAAATACCTCTAGGGGCCAGTGATTATCGTGTCCTAGTCTTTGACTACATAATGGAACTCAAACTTGTGACCAAGGGACAAGAGGTTTGGGAAAGGAGAGCTGACTACAGGAAAGGGGAGTACAGGAGGATAAGGGACTATCTGGGAGAAGAACAGTGGGAAGAAGAAATTAGAGGAAAAAAGAACCAAGATATGATGGACCTAGTCATACAGATATGCCGGGAGGCCGAAGAGAAATTTATACCAACAGTAAAGGAAAAAAGTAAGAGGGAATATAATATCCCATGGTTTAATAGACAGTGTCAGGAAGCAAAACTGAGACGCAGGAGGGAGTGCAGGAAATACAGAAGACAAAGGACAGACTACAACAGGATCAGATGCAACAGAGCTTGGAACGATTACATTAACATAAGAAGAGCATCGGAAAGAAATTATGAGAACGATATTACGATGAAAGGGAAAAAGCAATCTTAATTACTACACAGCCATATAAGCAGAAAAATGTCAGTGAACGACCAAGTGAGAAGACTAAGGAAAACAGAGGGGGCATATACAGAAAATGACAAGGAAATCTGCGAGGCACTGAATGCCAGTTTTTATGGAGTGTTCACAACCGAGCCTGAGCAGCTCCCATTGTTAGAAGTGATTATCATAGATGAAAGACTATCAGATATAGAGGTGACAGCAGAGGAGGTAATGAAACAGGTGACAACACCAGATGTGTTGTCACATCTGGTGACAACAACTAAAAACTAAAAACTAGTTAATTGTCAACTAAAGTGGTTGGACCAGACAAAGTATCCCTGTGGATACTAAAAGAAGTACTGCCAAAGTCAGCGCTGCCAAAGGGACAGAACACAATGAAGGGGAACTGCCTACCTGTGATGACGCGAGAAATAGACCTGGGCGTAGACTAACACCTAATCTAACTCCTGAGGCACATATAAATAGAATATCGACAGCAGCGTACTCTACACTGGCAAAAGTTAGAACGTCATTCAGAAACATAAGTGAGGAGGCATTTAGGGTGCTTTACACTGCCTACGTGAGGCCAGTCTTAGAGTATGCCGCCCCATCATGAAGTCCCCACCTGAAGAAACACATAAAGAAACTGAAAAAGGTTCAAAAGTTTGCAACGAGACTCGTCCCAGCGTTACAAGGGATGGGGTATGAAAAGCGCCTGAAGGAACAGAGCCTTACGACACTAGAAAAAAGAAGGTAGAGGGGGGTTATGATAGGAATGTATAAAATACTCAGAGGGGTTGACAGAGTGGACATAGACGAAATGTTCACACGGAATAGTAACAGAACGAGGGGACATGGGTGGAAGCTGTAAACTCAGACGAGTCACAGAGATGTTAGGAAGTTTTCTTTTAGCGTGAGAGTTGTGGAAAAATGAAATGCACTTAAGGAGCAGGTTGTGGAAGCAAATTATATTCATATTTTTAAAACTAGGTATGATAGGGAAATACGACCGGAGTCATTGCTGTAAACAACCGATGGCTCGAAAGGTGGGATCCAAGAGTCAATGCTCGATCCTACAGACAAAAGTAGGTGAGTACAAATAGGTGAGTACACACACACACTCCCTGGGGGTTGATATCACGCCAGACCTGTCCCCTGAAGCCCATATCAAGTGGATAACATCAGCGAGATATGCCAGGATGGCCAACATAAGAACGACATTTAGAAACTTGTGTAAGAAATCATTCAGAACTTTGTATACCACATATGTCAGACCAAAAATGGAGTATGCAGCTCCAGCATGCTCCAGCTCCATATCCAGTCAAGCACAAGACTAAACTGGAAAAGGTTCAAAGGTTTGCCACCAGAATAGAACCCGAACTGAGAAGTATGAGCTACGAGGAGAGACTACGGGAACTAAACATCACATCACTGGAAGACAGACGACTTAATGAGGACATGACCACTAAATGCAAGATCCTCAAAGGATATGATAGGGTAGATAGAGACATGCTACTTTACACAAGAAGCACAGACACTAGGGGACATCGGTGGAAACTAAGTGCCCAAATGAGACATAGAGACATAAACAAATTTGTTAGTGTCAGAGTAGGTGACAAAAATGCTACATTAGGCAGTGATGTGGTGGAGGCTGACTCTATACCCAGTTTCAAATGTAGAAATGGTAGAGCCTAGTAGGCTCAGGAATCTGAACACCAGTTGACTGACTGTTGAGAGGCGGGACCAAAGAGCCAGAGCTCAACCCCCGCAAGCACAACTAGGTGAGTAAACACAAACACACACACATACACTCACTTATGGAGGAAGGGAGGTGTCGGAAAAACCGACACCATTTACTAACATTTAATACAATAGGCAGATAATATTACTGCTGTTTTGTAATAACAAATCAACTCATAGACAATTGAATCACAGTGAAAATTTTCTCGGAAGAAAATAAGGACATCATTGCCATATGTCGCCAATAAATTCAGTACCTATTTTTTTTTTTTTTTTTGAGATATATACAAGAGTTGTTACATTCTTGTACAGCCACTAGTACGCATAGCGTTTCGGGCAGGTCCCTGGAATACGATCCCCTGCCGCAAAGAATCGTTTTTACAACCAGGTACACATTTTACTGTTGAGTTAAACAGAGGCTACAATTAAGGATTTGCGCCCAGTAAATCCTCCAAGGCTAGGATACGAACCCATGACAAAGTGCACGCGGAACGCCAGGCGAGTGTCTTACCACTACACCACGGAGACTGGTATTTGGGAATAATATTGGGAATCATTCATAATTTACAGTCTTTGGACAGTAACATCATAAAAAAAAATCCCTTGAACCAACTTGATTATTAGTACTAAAACAACTCATGTGACCCGTTCTTTCCACTTTTTGATAAAACGACATCTGAGGAACAGCTGATACGTCTGTGGGAGAGGACCTAGTGTAGTCGCCATCAAATTTTAACCTAACAGCAAGTCTCGCAGGAGCAGAACAGCTCTACACTTAATTCCCCTTCGACGTAGTGTTATGGGATGTAAAGTGCTTCACTTATCAACACATTCATCGTCTTCAATAAGGGAAGTGTCAGGCCCTCTACCAGACTAGGGGGAATGATAGCTGAGTGGACTTCTCTTCGAATTCGTAGTCCTGAGGCTCCGGGTTCGATACATGGTGGAGGCGGAAACAAATGGGCAGAATTTCTTTCACCCTGTTACTCCTGTTCACCTAGCAGTAAATAGGTACCTGGGAGTTAGACAGCTGCTACAGGCTGCTTCCTGGGGGTTGTGTAACAAAAAGGAGAAATGGTCGAGGACCGGGCCGCGGGGACGCTAAGCCCTGAAAACTTCTCAAGATATATCCTCAGGAATTGTCTTTTCCGAGTCCTATTCTATCTTGCATATTATTGGCCAGTAATATTAGATTTAGGATAATCTGGTCAGGACACGAGGCGAGCCACCCAACAGGGTAATTATTATTTAAACTTTATCAAACTAATTATTTTTCCCATTATATAGCTGTCATATTTAGAATTACTGTTATTATTGTGTGTAACCTTTGACAGGTGAAATTGAAGTGGGAGAATAATTACCTAGCAACTAGTACATGTGGTGATGTCAACCTCATCCAAAAGAGGCGTATCTACTGGCTTGTTTCATCCATGTATATACCTGGTTGTCTAGACCATAATCATCCATACAGATAAGCTGTATTCATTTTTAGCTACTAACATATATAGTCTTATACTGTAGAGAATGTCTACTAATCAATAATTTTGATTGATAGACTATATATATAAATAATATCCCTCCCCCCCCCCTTCCGAATGTGTAGAAAGTGATTGTGGACATTTTAAATCATACAGTCCACTTTAAATATCATACAGTCCATTATCGAAATAAATAAATTACTGTAAAAATAAATCACTATATAAATTACTATAAATTAATACAAATTAGAATTCATTAAAATATTTTGCAATATAAAAATTCTAAATCTCACAAGTCTGTTTGACTCTGTTTGACTTGAAACAATAATGTTCTTCAACGAACCGGATGAACAAGAAATACTACACTGGTCCATCAAATAAAATAAAATAGTGTAATTCATCAGTGAACAATATAAACATAGCCACTCAAAGACCGGCCACCAGAAGCAGCCCCAGAGACCACGAGCCTCAAGTTGTCTCAAGAAGTTACCCACCAAATTTGTTGGTATTTTAAATCAGTGGAGTGACAATGCTTAAATTAAAACCAGCCAAATTATGGGTGCGTTCTCACCGAGTTTATCCACCAAATCTGTGGCGTTTACACACAAAAATCACAATTGCGTGATGCATCATAAGAACAAATCCACAAGGGCCGTGATGAGAGTTCGAACCTATGTCTGAGAGGATCCCAGACGGCCTAGTCGATTAAGGCGCGTCTGGTATCCTCTCAGACGTAGGTTCGAACTCTCATCACGGCGTTTGTGGATTTGTTCCTTTGGTGTTTAATTTCGTGAAATGTAACAAATAACAGAGTTAATACTTCTTAATAATACTAGAGGTTAATAAGAAGCTAACAACACCAAATGTGCATAAAATTTCGCTTGAGTAGAGAATTATTTAACACATTTATTACACTATTCTTCACTGCACAATTTAACTAAATGCCAATCCACTATAGGGTAGGATATATTATAACACTGACTAGTGTTTATTGCTGACCTAATCCCACATTACCATTGACCATTGTTGAACTAAATAATGTTCAACTAGTACCATTTATATTACCGTAGTCTAGTGTTGTACCATATTGAATAACCTAGCACCATTAATTAATTGTGCAAACCTAGCTAATACAGGACCTCAAGTCTACCAGGTGGTACAGCCATCAGTACGATTAGGCAGCTACGTCTGTCAAGTACTAGCCATTGTGGTGGACACGATTCCAATAGGCCAATATGTAAAAGATCTGGAAGCTACTGCCAAATTCATGAGAAATAGAGGAATAAAATTGGCAAATAAAATTAAATCTGATCACCTCACTGACATCGGAATCCTTGCAGTGCAGACTACTACCACCAATTCATCACTAGCCCTACAGGGTATATATATCAGGGTATAAATAAGTTAAAACTGCAGGAGGCAAATTACTCATAGGTCCAATATTAAGCCTGAAGAGACCTATGCCTGCAGACAAACAATACCAATAGAAATCTAAATTTGTGAGCTTATTATACATCTCCAGTAGAAATATACTAAGGAGAATACAGTTGATTATTACAACAGAGGTTGTTCTCGATATCCTCATTTAAAGCTGATGATGTGTTCATGAGGCCTGAGTGGCAAATTAGTGAACAGTAGCCTAAACAGCTACAAGTCCCTGTGACCAATGTCACTGTTTCCACTGCAGTCTCAGAAAAAATACTTGACTTTAATGATTGAGTATTCAATCCTCTGAATCAACTAACCAATTAAATCCCCAATTTGTCAGCCAAATAAACTCCAGCAAATAAGCACAAGGAAGCATAACTATTTAAATCCGACGACTGATTTTAATACATTTATTATTTAATTGAGATGTATTCCATGGGCCTTTGTACTCACCTAGTTTTGAGTACTAAGGCCCATGGAGTACATCTCAATTAAATAATAAATGAATCAGAATCAGTCGTTGGTGTTTATATATCAGTGACCAGTTACCTGAATAAACTTCATGTCAATACAACTAATGTCACTGTTCCCACTGCAGTCCAAGAATCATACCTGACTGTAGTAATTAATCACATTCAGTCTTCTTGGTTAAATAAAATGTAATTAGGCTAGAAATTTAGTCTCACGAGAGTTAGCAGGGAGATGAATTCGTCTAAGACTTCAAACCTCGGCAATTCTAGTACGAGACATCTGTCCTGTACAAACTGATGCACAAATATGTGATTACTAACTACTAACATCAAATTAACCTAATAATTCTGTGGAGGAATATCGGTGTTCGTCAGTTCTATGAACTGGACTTTGACCAGTATTCGGCCCCCACAATTATGTCGGAAAAAACCGACACTATTTACTAACTTTTAATACAATAGGCAGATAATATTGCTGCTGTTTTGTAATAACAAATTAACTCACAGAAAATTGAGAAACAGTGGAAATTTTCTCGGAAGAAAACGTGAACATCATTGCCATATGTCACCACTAAATTCACCACCTAATATTGGGAATCATTCTTAATAGAGCAGTCGCTGGACAGTAAACATCATAAAAATATTTCCCTTCAATAAACTTAATTTTCAGTACTAAAACAACTCATATATGCAGGCGATGAGTCACAATAACGTGGCTGAAGTATGTTGACCAGACCACACACTAGAAGTTGAAGGGACGACGACGTTTCGGTCTGTCCTGAACCATTCTCAATCGACTTGAGAATGGTCCAGGACGGACCGAAACGTCGGCGTCCCTTCAACTTCTAGTGTGTGGTCTGGTCAACTCATATATGACCCCTCTTTCCACTTCTTGATAAAACTACATCTAATGAACACATGATACGCCTGTGGGAGAGGACCTAGTGTAGTCGCCATTAAATTTTAACCTAACAAGTCTCACTGGAACAGAACAGCTCTACAATTAATTCCCATCGACAAAGTGTTATGGGATGTAAAGTGCTTCACTTATCAACACATTCATCGTCTACAATAAGGGAAGTGTCTTTACAGATTCCTATTCTATCTAGCTTATTATTGGCCAGTAATATTAGATTTAGGATAATCTGGTCAGGACACGAGGCGAGCCACCCAACAGGGGAATTATTATTTAAACTTTATCAAACAAATTATTTTTCCCATTATATAGCTGTCATATTTAGGATTACTGTTATTATTGTGTGTAACCTTTGACAGGTGAAATTGAAGTGGGAGAATAATTACCTAGCAACTAGTACATGTGGTGATGTCAACCTCATCCAAAAGAGGCGTATCTACTGGCTTGTTTCATCCATGTATATACCTGGTTGTCTAGACCATAATCATCCATATAAATAACATATGAACATAAAAACAAAGGTAATTGTAGAAGGCCTATTGGTCCATACGAGGCAGCTTCTATTTACAACCACTGAAGATAAACTGTATTTAATTTTAGTTATTAACATATGTAGTCTTATACTATAGTGAATGTATACTTATCAATAATTTTGATTAATAGACTATATATATAAATAATAAAACCCCATTCCCCCCCTCATGAATGTTTAGGAAGTGATTGTGGAAATTTTAAATCTTACAGTCCACTGTAAATATCATACAGTCCACTATCAAAATAAATAAACGTAAAAATAAATCTCTATATAAATTACGATAAATATAAATTAGAATTTATTTATATAAAATACAATATATAAATGTCTCATAAGTCAGTTTTACCCACAGGTTTAAGGAAAGAGAGAGAGAGAGAGAGAGAGAGAGAGAGACAGAGAGAGAGAGAGAGAGAGACAGAGAGAGAGAGAGAGAGAGAGAGAGACAGAGACAGAGAGAGAGAGAGACAGAGACATAGAGAGAGAGAGAGAGAGAGCATGAGGCTACATTATTAGTTTCATTTACAGTCTCCGTGGTGTAGTGGTAAGACACTCGCCTAGCGTTCCGCGAACGCTTTGTCATGGGTTCGTATCCTGGCCGGGGAGGATTTACTGGGCGCAAATCCTTAACTGTAGCCTCTGTTTAACGCAACAGTAAAATGTGTACTTGGTTGTAACAACGATTCTTCGCGGCGGGGATCGTATTCCAGGGACCTGCCCGAAACGCTACGCGTACTAGTGGCTGTATAAGAATGTAACAACTCTTGTATATCTCAAAAAAAAAAAATAAAAGCCTGGGGTTCAGACTAGGGGGAGGGGGAGGGGAGTTATCAAAGGAAAGCGCCAAGCCTTTACGACTATAGCAATGGGAACGGGTCAGGATAAGGATTTGGGATGAGACGGGGGGGGAAGGAATGGTGCTCAACCACTTAGACGGGCGGGGATTGAACGCCGACCTGGATGAAGCGAGACCATCGCTCTACCGTTCAGCCAAAGTGGCTGGGTCATGATGCTATAAGATGATCTAGACAAACTTAAGGAATGGTCCAACATATGACTATTAGAGTTTATCTCAAACAAATGTAAAGTAATGAAGATAGGTGTAGGGATCAGAGGGAGAGGAGGCCAGAAACTACGTAACATGTGGAAAACGATATCAGCCAAGAATCGGGTAAAATGACAAGATGTTTGATATCTTGCCAGACCTGTTCCCAGAAGCCCACATGAAAAGAATATCATGAGCGACATACACTAAGTTGGCCAACATAAGAACTGTCTTAAGAAACTTGTGTAAGAAATCATTTAGAACCTTGTGTACCACATTTGTCAGACCAATTCTGTAGTATGCAGCTCCAGTGTGGAGTCCATATCTAGTCAAGCAAAAGACAAAATTAGAGAAGATTTTAAGGTATTCCGACAGATTAGTACCCGAGCTGAGGGGCATGAGCTACGAGGAAGACTACGGGAACTAAACCTCACGTCCTTGAAAGATAGAAGAGTTAGAGGAGACATCCTGATCACATTCAATAATTGACAGGGTAGATAAAAGCAGTTCATTTAACACAAGTGGTACACACTCAAGGAAACAGTTGAAACCGAGTACCCAAATTTTTAGTGGTAGAACAGTTAGCAAATAGAATGCACTAGCCAGTGATGTGTGGCGGCAGACTACTTTCGCAGTTTTAAATGTAGATATGATATTGCCTAAAAGGCTCAGGAATCTCTACACAAATTGACTGACGGTTGACAGGAGGGAAGAAAGATCCGTGTTTGTGTGTGTGTGCTCGTGCGTGCATGTTCCAGTATATGAATTTCTTTATTTTCATGTAACTGCATTCATTTTGTCAGTTACGTCATTATCTAATCCAGTAAATGTTCAGCAGTGAGAGGAAATTTCAAAGTTCAGTAGCGATAAAGTGAGAATTATTAGTACTCAGAACCTTTTAATGTGGGAAAATATCCACTACAGGAATGGGAGTTTGGTAATTTTTTAAAATATACTTTATAATTCAAATCATTTACTAGAATCTCACACGTTACAGCCCCTCTTCTGAGCCAGGTAGGTCCACTACGGGCTCGCCATAGCTCGTGCGACTTGGGACTTTTTGTTCCAAGTAGCGAATCTTAAACAAAAACAAATTTACGAGAAACAAATCTTTCTGATTACAAACAAAGGAATACGATTACTTATGTGCATTAACTGTGTACAGGAGGCGAACATTGATGGGCCACGACTCCACTGGGCTACGCTCCATTGCAGTCAAATGAACCATAAACTTCATCTTGAATAGTTGTTTAGAAAGTATCTGGTGAAGGAAGCCCGATTAGCCCTTTATGAACTAGTTGGCTATAATATTTGCAACTTGAACTCATAAATAATCTAGCTCAGGCATCACAAACAAATATGAATTACTATGCGCACTCTTGGGAGAGCGAGCTGGTGGAGGGAGTGAGCGTGCACGCCAGGGAGAGCGCGACTGGTAGAGGGAGCTAGCGCGTGATCAGGTAAACTTTGTTGTTGAGTTAGGGGAGACGCAGGTAAACTTTGCTCCTCTGTAACAGTGTTATTACGGCGCTGTTAAAACATTCATCAGGACCAGGCCAGGTTCTCCGCCTCACACTAACTTATAATGTTAGGTGACACCTCGTACTATTCTGTTGTGCAGTAGTTTGGCCAAGTATACGTGTACATGACTAGGTGGTCAAGTGTGGTCATGGAAATGCCAACCACAATCATAATGTAAGCAATATTTATATTTTTAAGCATACCTTGCAAAAGTGTTATATGATTATACGTTTTCCTCACTAGTGAATATAATAGCTACCTTGCCAGCAGGAATGGCCCTGGAACGCGTTTCACCCCTCTAGAGATTGGCGCATATTAGAGAAGCCCTAATGGGATCTAATAATAATAATAGTTATCACTGTGTCAAGGGACACGAAGCCACAGTGTATTCATACACGTTAGGCTTTTATCGAGGGGTCCTTCCCCCAGGTCGAACAACCCGTCTTCGACTCAAGTCCATTACATCCAGCGGTCATCCCCACAGACGCATTCATATATTTTAACTTGCTGTTCATTGAAAACAGGAATTTTCTCAAGTATAAATTAATATTATATTATATTAGCATATTGTGCATATATAGGCATAGGATAGGTTAGGTTAGGTGTTTAGGTTCTGTTGGCTAGTATTTGTATTTGTAGTACGTGGGTGAAGCATTTATAGCGTTGTGATTTAAAGAAAATTCGTCAGTGAAGCACTTGTTCCGGATATGTTCGAACTTCAGGAGTTGTGAGTCGTGTGTAAATCGCTTTTCATTCATAAACAGGGGGTTTGGCGGGTGCATGGAATCACTTTTGGATCTTTGTTTGGAGGACGGGCTGCACAGCCCGTCCTCCAAACAAAGACACAACAGTTATTCCATCCACCCGCCAAACCCCCTGTTTATGAATGAAAAATGGTTTACACACGACTCACAACTGCTGAAGTTCGAACATTTCCGGATCAAGTGCTTCACTGACGAATTTTGTTCGAACCACAATGCTGTAAATGCTTCACCCACGTACTACAAATACAAATATTCACCAACAGAACCTAAACACCTAACCTAACCTAACCTATGCCTATTTATACACAATATGCTAATATATTATAATATTAATTTATACATGAGAAAATTCCCGTTTTGAATGAACAGCATGTTAAAATATATGAATGCGTCTGTGGGGTTGACCGCTGAATGTAATGGACTTGAGTCGAGGATGGGTTGGTAATGCCTCACCCACGTACTACAAATTCAAATAAACGCCAACAGAACCTAAACACCTAACCTAACCTATATATGCACAATATGCTAAAATATTATAATATTCATTTATATTTGAGAAAATTCCTGTTTTAAATGAACTGCATGTTAAAATTTATGAATGCGTCTGTCGGGTAGACCGCTGGATGTAATGGACTTGAGTCGAGGACGGGTTGACCACCGAGACGCTAATTGAAACAGCCAGAAATAGAACCATGCCCAAACCCTAACCAGCTAATGTTTACTGATACTAAGCCATTTATTGTTAACACTATATTATCTGTATAACTGTTGAACCTAGACTGCTCAGTAGGTGTTGATAAATTTAAGTTTGATAAAGGAGAAAATGGAGAAAAATTCTTGTCTGAGGTCATTTGACAGTGATGCTAGGTTTAAATTGAGTGTTTGACCCTCGTACCATATTTGTTTCATACAGGGTACATTATCAGCCCTTTGTCTGGTCACTTGAACAAAACCTTGGAGTGTGGTGGCAACCACCAGCCGGGTCGGACGTTCCCTTGGTCTCCCTGCTGGTGTTTACATTGGGTGATTGTTGGTTGCCCTGACGGGTGGTTGTTTGCCACTGCGGGGTGACTGTTTTTCAGTCTCAGTATGGGAACTTACGTGCCGCCACTAAGGAGGAAGGACTCGGCTGGGCTGACATTTACCTGTCGGGTGGATATTGGCGTCGTCAGCAACACTCTGTTTGCGGTTATGGGTGTGAAAGTGGAAGATCTCGTCGGTCTACAGGTTGTTCGTGACGACAGAGTAGTTGTGAAGTTCGCCGAGAGTGGCTTGTTCCAGAGGTTTCTCGACCAGTATGAGGACAAGGTGGTGGGGCTGAGCAACGGTCTTGGCTCTGTGACTGTGACGAATTTGAGTGTGGAATACACATACGTGTATATTAAGAATGCGCCATTTGAAATGTCTGAGGATCTTCACCGTCGGGCTCTTGCCAGGTATGGGCGTGTAGACTCTATTCGTGCCTGTAGATACACAACCGGGGACGTCATGGGGCTCGGTAATGGTTACAGAACGGCTAAGATGGTTCTTCATGGGAATGTGCCTTCTTCTCTCGCGCTTGCTGGCTTTACGGTCTGCTTCTCCTACCGTGGGCAGACTCGGACGTGTTTTAAATGTGGCCACGTTGGACATTTGGCTGCTGCCTGCGACACTCGGATGTATGATCGGGTAAATGTGTTTCATGAAGCGGATTTTTCTCCCTTGCCCGAGCGTGAGGATGTATCAGTTGTGGATGGTACCCCTTGTGAGAGGACAGTTACGGTGATGGGTGCCGCTCCAGTTCGTGCGGTTGTTGGTGTGGGTGTCGGGGTGGTGGGGGGTGCGAACCCGCCGGCTCCTTCGCCTCCGCCGGCCCCGCCGGCTCCTTCGCCTCCACCGGCCCCCGCCTTCGGCTCCTGTGTTGCCTGAAGGGTGTGGGCCTGTACCCCCTGCGGGTGAGGCTGAGGTTTTTATGGATCGTGTGCTGCCCGGTGACTTGCGGCCGGCCGTGGGCTCTACTGGGATGCCTCCTGCTGCCGGCGACAGTTCGGATGATCAGCGGCCTCTGTCCAAGCGTTCCCGGAGGACTAGGAGTGTGTCGCCCCCTCGTGGGCGGGCTGCAGAGTGTGAAGTTGGGAAGGATGATGTGATGGAGGGGCCTGTGCGGCCTCCTGTGGCGCGTACGACACCTGCTGCTAGTGCCTCCCCTCCTTGGGAGGTTGCCCCTAGTGGCCGTGACCTTGTGGTGGTCCTCACGAAACCTGTGCGCCGGGAGCCCTCTGATCCTTTGCCCGGTGGTAGGGGCCCTGGCAAATGTGCGTTCCCTGTGGTTCCCCCTGGAGTGAAGAACTGTGACTATCAATACGGACCTCTGTGGCTACCCTTGTTAGTCCCCTGGTGCTCGAACCCCTCGTGCTGCACCCCTCGCTGTGGTATCGGCCAATGGAGTCCTGCTCGATGCGTCGCAGACTTTTGCCAGGTAAGTCCACTACGGGCTCACCATAGCCCGTGCTACTTGCCCCGTTCCTGTGCCAGGTAAGCTACGGGTTCACCATAGCCCGTGCTACTTGCCCCGCTCCTGTGCCAGCTAAGTCCACTACGGGCTCACCATATCCCGTGCTACTTGCCCCGCTCCTGTGCCAGGTAAGCTACGGGTTCACCATAGCCCGTGCTACTTGGAACTTGTTCAGAGTAGCTGAATCTATAACAACAACGGGTGAGACAGTTACAGCCCGGCTCCTGTGCCAGCTAAGTCCACTAAGGGCTCACCATAGCCCGTGCTACTTGGAACTTTTTGTTCCCAGTAGCTGAATCTATAACAACAACATGGGTGGGAATGGTATGGGTGAGTGATAGTCAATGGGGGGGTGGGGGGGCAGGAGGCAAGGTGCAGCAGGGGGGGGGGGTGGAGTGGAGGGCATTGAATTCCTGGCCAGCTTGGTCTGTGGGAGGTTCTGTGGGTACTCTGCATTCTCTGTCAGTCGCGTAAGCTGATTGCAACTATCTAAATTCCCAATTGATTTCGTGGTATGTTGGCATTCGCTTATCTTCACATTACGCTGCTGCTGCTCTGTAGATGTAGCCTTTGTACTGACTCGGGAGTGTCATGGATTTCTGCCTCTTATCTCTCTCTCTCTCCTCCTCAGCCATTCACCTCCTTCCTTTTTTCCCCTTTTCCCTGTCCTGTTCCTTATTTTCTGTCTTTATCTTACTCCTCACTCATGTAATTGTTCAAGTAAATCTTCCCTGAACCAGTAATATCACCGAGATATCTAATGCAATTATAAGAGTCTCAGTGATAATTTGAAAATTCCATCTTCAGTGGTCTATTTTCTTGTCTTATATATGACCCCAGTCTGTACACTTTTCGAGTTTCGAGTCTTTTCAGTTTCAAGTCTTTCTCAGCTTCATGAGGGCAAGGTGATATATATGCCACGGTGGAAATGTGCTGAGGGCTGCAAACACCAGTATTCTCCTGATGGGTCTGTGATGATTGATTGATTGATAAGGATTAAGCCACCCTGGTGGCCTCTGGTGGCCTCTGGTGGCCTCTGGTGACCTCTGGTGGCCTCTGGTGACCTCTGGTGGCCTCTGGTGACCTTTGGTGGCCTCTGGTGGCCTCTGGTGGCCTCTGGTGGCCTCTGGTGACCTCTGATGACCTCTGGTGGCCTCTGGTAGCCTCTGGTGGCCTCTGGTGGCGTCTGGTGACCTCTGGTGGCCTCTGGTGGCCTCTGGTGGCCTCTGGTGGCCTCAGGTGGCCTATGGTGACCTCTGGTGACCTCTATGCCTCGACTCCTCATTGCATCTATTCTGCATTAACTATTAAGTGTTTCTGGGCTGCTGGGTTTAAATGGGATTGCGAATAGCAAGCACCAAATGCCTGGTTGATCAAGGCGTCAAGCAAGAAGTCTCGCCAGAGCCCGAGGCGTAGATAGCTATAGGTAGTTCAGATAAAAGATTGAGGCAAACGTCTTAGTTCACCTGGGGCCTGACAGCTGAGTGGAGAGCCCTTCGGATTCAAAGTCCTGAGGTTCCGGGTTCGATCCCCGATGGAGCCGGAAACAAATGGGCAGAGTTTCTTTCACCCTGATGTCCCCTGTTCACCTAGCAGTAAATAGGCACGTAGGAGTTTGACAGCTGATATGGGCTGCTTCCTGAGGATGTGTAAATAAAAAGAATGCCTGGTCGAGGACCGGGCCGCGGGGACGCTAAGCCCCGAAATCTTCTGAAGATAACCTTTAGATAACCTGGGACCCCAGAACCAAGATCTGCTTGACGGGAAGAGAACATTCTACATTATAGGAAACACAAGGGATTAATGAGAGAGAGAGAGAGAGAGAGAGAGAGAGAGAGAGAGAGAGAGAGAGAGAGAGAGAGAGACAGACCCTGTACACAGGGGAAAACACCCCCCCCCCCCCGGGGCGGGGAACCACTCGCTTTGTTTTATGTCTTGTTTAACACCTGTTTAGATTAACACACACACGCAAACACCTGCCACAAGGACAGGTGATATTTAATTATATTTAAACAATTTAAATTTCATATCACAAAAGTCATTTAAAAAACAACAAATTACGAGTTACTTTTTCATTTACTCACAAGTTGATCCACAAACATCTTTTTATATCTAGGAAAAGTATAATTTATTTGACTATTTTAGCAACAAAAGCAAAAACAAAAATATTACTCAAAATTTAATTCGCACAAATATCTTTAAAATTCAAATATTTTTTTTTTTATGAATACAAAGTTCATTATAGATACTGTAGTTGGTGTGATTCACTCTTCAGACCCGTGCTGCTGCTGCTACTGGTGGCCAGGGGCCAGATTCATGAAGCAGTTACGCAAGTACTTACGAACATGTATATCTTTCCTCAATCTTTCACAGTTTACAAGCATGAAAACTTCCCAATCAACTGTTGTTATTGTTATAAACAGCCTCCTGGTGCTTCGGAGCTCATTAACTATTTAATAATTGTAAAAAAAAAGTCGCCAAAGATTGAAAAAAGATGTACAGGCTCGTAAGTGCTTGCGTAACTGCCTCGTGAATCTGGCCCTCTGATTCACCCTTCAGACCCGTGCTGCTGCTGCTGCTGCTGCTGCTGCTTTAAACGTATTTCTGTGCTAAGACGATCCACTTCTCCAACGGGATGAACTGGCAGCGCGCACTTCTAAAGCAATAATTCCTGGAGGCAATGTGTCTAGCGATAATTTCCACAAGCGCCCTGCCTGGGAAGACTATTTCCTAAAATTGGTGTCGTCGAACACGTTTCCAGAAGCGGTTCTGACGTGACTATTACAAAATAGTTGTCTGATCAACTGGACGCTGTTCTCGAAGTGTTGGTGAGAGCACAATGACCCACATCAAATAATTAGCCACTGAACGACAGGGTTTTCTGAAGATATTTACTCTGGTGTGGATTCTGACTTCGATATATACTCTTGTAGTTCGATGGCGCGCGGCTGATGTCGGCAGAGATCGTCGTCAACACCTTGGAGCAGAAATACTGAACTGACGCAGACCTAATTCAGAAGTTGCGTATCATGGCGATATATCAGGAATCTTGACCTCTTGAATCTTGAGTCAATATTGCAGTCTTGAACGGACTGATTCTTCAGCTGTAAGGCAAATATTCAATTCTGTTCTTAAGCACTTAAGCATCGTGAGGCCATCTCTCGACAACTTCGAGTAATAAGAGTCGAAGAGAACAATTTGGATCAATAATTTGTCGATATCGCGTTCGGGGAGGTTATCTTGAGGTTATCTTGAGATGATTTCGGGGCTTTTTAGTGTCCCCGCGGCCCGGTCCTCGACCAGGCCTCCACCCCCAGGAAGCAGCCCGTGACAGCTGACTAACACCCAGGTACCTATTTTACTGCTAGGTAACAGGGGCATAGGGTGAAAGAAACTCTGCCCATTGTTTCTCGCCGGCGCCTGGGATCGAACCCAGGACCACAGGATCACAAGTCCAGGGGAGAAGGAAGAAATTCAAAGTTAAATTCTCGCATCGCTTACGGGAGACTGAGAAGGAACGGGAACTATCAGGAGAAAGCGCCAAGCCATTACGACTATATAGCACTGGGAAGGGGTCAGGATAAGGATTTGGGATGGGACGGGGAGGGAAGGAATGGTGCCCCAACCACTTGTGGACGGTCGGGGGGGATTGAACGCCGACCTGCATGAAGCGAGACCGTCGCTCTACCGTCCAGCCCAAGTGGTTGGGAGACAAAAACGAACGCTATTATCCTGAGGGATGGAATATTGAATTGGCAATTCATTAGGGATTCTATTCATTAGGGATTCATTGTGCATTAGGGATTCTGGTTGACACACCTTATCAAGCCCATCATGGTACAGCGGGTATAGTGCATGTTCCTGGGACGTTCATAGCCGAGAGTTCAATCCCATCCTCATAATATTTTCTCACGCGTATAAATACTGTCGTAAAGGATCCACAGAGGCTGAACAAAAATAATTTACAGGAGGTAAATCTCTTGATTTGAAAAGGTAATTTACAGCAGGTGCAGTCTGAACAAATATTCTGAAGTCTAAGACGAGGACCAAATTGTACCAAGGCGACCAGGGTTGCCAGCTCAAACTATCAGATTAATGAACAAATCCACAAGGGCCGTGCTCAGGGTTCGAACTTATGTCCTAGAGGATCCCAGACGCTGCCTTAATCGACTGTGCCACGACATGGTACAAGAATTGCTCTTGTGGATTTGTTCATTTGATGCATCAGGCTGTTGTGATTTGTGTGTGTCAGATTAATTTTATCACGTGAATTAACTTTTGTGTGGGACTGTATTTTCCTGTTTGCTGCACATGAAGTTCAAAAAGAGATGTATCAGCTTGTAGTAGTTAGCAGTATTCGATGTGCATTGTCAAGTATCACTCCAAAAATGTCAGAAAGAAGATAACACAAATGTGTTTGCAATATACATTGCAAATGCAAATTTTAATTATCAACATCTCTTATCGAGTGTCAAGAAAGCAGGGTGTAGTCTGCGATTGTTTTCTTGATTGGCCAGACTGTTTGTGGACGGAAACGAGTGTGGTTCACCCACCCACACACACACACACAGGTTGTGGAAGCAAACTCTATTCATACTTTTAAAATTAGGTATGATAGGGAAATGGAACAGGAGTCATTGCTGTAAACAACCGATGGCTGGAAAGGCGGGATCCAAGAGTCAATGCTCGATCCTGCAAGCACAAATAGGTGAGTACACACGCACACACACACACACACACACACACACACACACACACACACACACACACACACACACACACACACACACACACACACCTCTCAATATATATACACTGTCGCATCTCTTACATCTTCTCTCGTACTCCAGGAAACAAAAGAGGAACTCGGGAGTCTCTTGTTTTTAATTCCCTCCACCTTCCTGTCCTCGGCCCTACAGGGAAAGTTTCTTGGATAAAATTCTTCGCCGGTAAATATTAGCTCAGGAACTCCGTGCATATGGTAACAATTCCCCAGGAAGCTTCGAATTACAAACTTGTTTTCTAACAGCCGAGGAGTTGTGGAGGGGAATGGGTAGTGATACCAGCATGTGGGGACAGTTATGTGGGGGGTGGGGGAGGATACAGTTATGTGGGGGAAGATACAGATATGTGGGTGAGAATACAGGAATAAGGGGATATGTAGGATGATAAAGGCCTTTTGGGGGCATTACAGGTATTTACACATATGTGGAGGCTAGTGACACATATGTGGAGGCTAGTGACACATATGTAGGGGACGACACAGATATTATATTTATTTACCAATCCCTTCATCCGCCACACTGGCCATTCATCCACCACCTTCCTCTATTCATCCACTCGCTCCAATAATCTCGACTCGAAGTGGCCTAAGACGAGACATGTCCTTTAAGAGCTTCCCAGGGGAAGTATCACTCTTAAATTTGTGAGAGGGAAACTGAGCAGCTGCCGAACACTCTCTCTCACTCTCTCTCTCTCTCTCTCTCTCTCTCTCTCTCTCTCTCTCTCTCCCTAGCACTGTGGTGTCATACTCTCGCTCGCCAAGCAAGCGAGAAACCCGGAGTTCGAATCCAAGACATCATTCCTTCTTGAAGAAGGACAAGGAACACTATTCCAGAAGGTAAACAAAGAATGTAAACCAAGAAGGTATCCCAGCCACAGATCGCTACTTGGCAACAGTTTACCGCCGTCAATTCAACTAAAAAAATATACATATGTATATTTCTAAGTATATTTCTATATACTAAGATCACTATCAACCTCTGGAGGGATATTAATGGCCACCACAACAGATTACTGACCAGGAAGCGAGTATACTTGGTCCTGGACATACTCTACGACAAAAGTATACTCACTAGTATACTTAGTATACTATACACTAGAGTTTTTAGTAATACATATTCTGAGAGAAGAGGGGGAAGAGACCTGGGAGCAGCCGGGTACCCCTTCTATATATATTATAGGAAATAACTGCGTATTCGAGGTTGGGGGTGGGGGGGGAGGGTAGGGAGATGGGAATGAGGTAGGAGAGTAGGGGAGAGGAGAGGGGGAGAGGGAAGGGGGAATTAAGAAGAGGGAATGGGAGAGAGAGAGAGAGAGAGAGAGAGAGAGAGAGAGAGAGAGAGAGAGAGAGAGAGAGAGAGATGAGAGAGAGAGAGAGAGGAGAGGAGAGGAGAGAGAGAGAGATTACCCCGGGCACAGCCGGGTCCCCCATGCTATAGCCCATAATATACAAAACAGCTATACCACTGAAATACATTGCAACCAGCAAGATGAAGCAACAAAGTGCCATCCCAGTATACAACAACATATTTGTCCAGCTCTTCAGACCTCAACATGCCTTATGCTGTTGGTCCTGTACCCACTTAATTACTTAAGTGTTGCCAAACACGTGAAATCTTTCGTCTTCTGCACGATACCTGCAGCTTGCAGGCTTACCTCCTGAACACTGCACGAGAAACAACAGAATGGGATCATGAGATCAGGTTAAGGGGATATATTCTCACCGAAAACGACAAGGAAGTGTGTGTGAGGAGCTCCCAACAAAAGGTACCAGAAAGGGCCTCATAAAATCATTGAGTCTGAGAGTGGGGAACGATAAGCGCCCAGCAGCAACATTGGATGATATTGAAGTCATTGAATGGGATGGAATTCAACCCCCCTGAAGCAACTTGGCGCAACAGAAGCAATATAACCAGACTAGATATCATCGTGGCTGTTATAGGACGCTGAAGGGATACCAAGTCACCTGCTATCTAAATTATTAAATAAATCCCTCCAGACTAGAGAACTCCCAGAAAGTTAGAAAAGGAATACGCAGTTCCAATATTATAAACAGAGAACAGACAGTATAGAGACTAAAAGTATCACTGATTTGCAAACTCGATGAATCGACATGAGAATGGTCCAGGACGGACCGAAACGTCGTCGTCCCTTCACCTTCTAGTGTGTGGTCTGGTCAACATACTTTAGCCACGTTATTGTGACTCCTCGCCTGCACTGATTTGCATTCCTTGCAGAGTGCTGGCGAAGGTGATCAGGATTAGAACAACGAAGCACCCGGAGAAGATAAACTTTGTAAGGAAAGAACAATATACCTTAAATGGAGGAGAGACATACCTGCTAAACTTACATTTCACCTTTGTAAATGCACATTAATGACACTATGTAAAAGACTCATCGAACACTTTATGTAGAGCATACGTAAATCTGTGTATCTATGTATTTATGTATGTGGGTTAGCTTAGCATTTTAAAAGCACCGAATCACCTTTTCTGGTTGAGTGTTCAATAAACCCTTGAACTGTATGTTTAACACTTCTCTAACCCTGTCCATGGAGGACAAGAAAATGCATATATGCTGGTTAGCATTGTAAATGTGTGGCCACGTCTGTGGTAGAAAATAATAATAATAAAAAAAAGAAACTGATAAACTTGATAAGAATTCAATGGCACGATCCCCAACGAAAGGAAAAGGTAGCCTGCATCTTCCCATACTACCAAAGAGTATTTGATACAGTTCCGTCCCGAAAGGCTGGCGTACAAGATGGAGAAACAAGCTGGGGAAGCTTAACACACTGAACTGAGAAAAAAAGAATGACTGACAGACAGAAAACAAAGGGTCAACAACCAATGAACAAATGACAAAGTTGATTAAAATGACAAGAGTCCCTTAGGCACTTTTCCAAGACAATTACTGTTTCTAATTGTTCGTGAATAATTTAGCCAAGGGAGTGACCTCGTACATGTCAATGCCTGCAGATGATAACAAAAACAAATGAGAAATGTAAAAAGCGAGAAGGACTACAGACAATTACAGAATAAACTTGACAATCTCCAGGAACGACACACAAATGGTTAAGAGTTCAGTCGCAAAACGTGTAAGATAATGAAGAGAGAAAAGGAGAAACAGGAGTCTAGACGGAACAGACACCAAAATGGGATGACACAGGAAAAAATTGGAAATGGATATATTTATAAACACCGAGACACACGTAAACAATATACCATCAGCAGCATATAGGATGCTGGCAAACATTAAACCCCTATAGACGCCTTCAAAGCAATCTGTACAGCCTACAGGAGGCCTATACTAAGGTACGCAGTACGGGCATGGAATCCGACCCCATATGATGCTCAAAACTAAACTTGAAAAATTCCAGGTTTGTATCAAGACTAGTACCTGAATTACGAGTACTAAGAAATAAGAATTGATGAAGGAAATTTAATCTCAAAAGAAGCAGAGGGGGAACATGATCACTACATTCACGATTCTGAGGGAAGGAGAGAACCTGGACAGGGACAGCCTCCAAGAAGAGACAAAATAGGACAAGACAGGTGGAAGCTGGAAAGGCAAAAAGACTCTTAAAGGATCACACCACCCTCACCACCATCACTACCACCATCACCACCATCACTACCTTCACTACCACCATCACTACCACCATCACCACCATCACTACCTTCACTACCACCATCACTACCACCATCACCACCATCACTACCACCACCACCACCACCACCACCACCATCACCACCATCACCACCACCATCACCACCACCACCACTACCACCATCACTACCACTCCAGGCTGATCCACCGTTCAATATTCCTATAGAAACTTACCAACAGCACCGTCAGAAGCTGACGAATGTTGTTGTTGTTCACGATTCACTACCTGGAACAACAAATTCCAAGTAGCACGGGCTATGGTGAGCCCGTGTACAGCTCACGAAGACTTACGTGAGGTTCTGGTAATGTCTCTCCCTGTGGTACTGTTTCTGTCTTAATGTGTAAAAATGTATTTTCTATCTAAAATCTATGTAATCTATATATTTTATCGCGGCCTCCCTGCCTCCCCCCGGAGTCAATGACATATTCCATGATTGCAACGAGAATAATATTACCACTTTAACTGGGGGTGATGACCTTTGACCTCCTATTTCTTTTGTAACGTGACTTAAGCATTAGGCGGAAAGGTCGGTGAAGAGATCTGGTCGATGTCCCACACACACACACACACACCAGTTGATTGGCAGTTGAGAGGCAGGGCCAAAGAGCCTAAGCTCAACCCCCGCAAGCACAATAACTAGGTGAGTATACACACACACACACACACACACACACACACACACACACACACACACACACACACACACACACACACACACACACACACACACACGTGTGGTGTGGTGTGGAAAAAAGTAGTTAGTAAGCAGTTGATTGACAGTTGAGAGGCGGGCCGAAAGAGCAAAGCTCAACCCCCGCAAACACAACTAGGTGAACACACACACACACACACACACACACACACACACACACACACACACACACACACACACACCAGTTGATTGACGGTTGAGAGGCGGGACCAAAGAGCCAGAGCTCAACCCCCGCAAGCACAATTAGGTGAGTACAATTAGGTGAGTACACACACACACACAGTTGATTGACAGTTGAGAGGCGGGACCAAAGAGCCAAAGCTCAACCCCCGCAAGCACAATTAGGTGAGTACACACACACACACACACACACACACACACACACACACACACACACACACACACACACACACACACACACACACACACATCACAGGGGTGATGTGTTGGAGGCTGACTCCATACACAGTTTCAAATGTAGATATGACAGAGCCCAGTAGGCTCAGGAACCTGTACACCAGTTGACTGACAGTTGAAAGGCGGGACCAAAGAGCCGAAGCTCAACCCCGCAAACACAATTTGGCGAATTCACACCTCGGAGTGACGGGACCAGTGGGATTCTACAAGGATCAGTTCTGGGGCTGATCCTAGTCCTAATATACGTTAGCAACCCACCAGAGGTGACAGATTCCTTCCTCTCAATATTCCCTGACGATGCAAATTTATAACTGACAAATACAATGAATGATTGCACTAAAGGAAACTAGAAAGGTTTCTAGAGGAAACTAGATTGTTTCCTCCAAGGAGTGCCGGACCAACCGGGCTGTGGTGGGTATGTGGGCCTGCAGGCCGCTCCAAGCAACAGCCTGTTGGACCAAACTCTCACAAGTCAAGCCTGGCCTCGGGCTGGGCTTGGGGAGTAGAAGAACTCCCAGAACCCCATCAACCAGGTATATGTGAGCCTGTGGAGCGCTCCAAGCAACAGCCTATTGGACCAAACTCTCACAAGTCAAGCCTGGTCTCGAACCGGGCTTGGGGAGTAGAAAAAACACCCAGAACCCCATCAACCAGGTATCAACCAGATATCAACCAGGTATCAACCAGGTATCAACCAGGTATCAACTACAAGACGACCTGGACAAAATTAAAACTTAACATCACTGAATTAAAGAGAATATCGGTCTGTAACCTTTCTCTTGACATATTCTTAAAGTTGGAGACATATATACCAGATAAGTCTTGTAACAAGTGTCAAATACCACTTTGTTACCCGTTAGCGTATCTGCTTATCTCACCTGAGCACAGCAGAGAAAATAACCAGGAGGCATGTCATTTGGAGGAAAAGTTGAACTCCATTATGATAAAACCCCAATTAGAGTCTAACTGAACTTGCCAGATAATATCAACCACGTTCGACCCCTTCTAACTTGTTTGCATGTAACTGCAGGATTGTCTTCTTTGTTTTCGTCTCCTTGAGATAACATCTGCGATAACCTGTTTACCTGTTGAACCATTCGTTCATCTTTCATCAACTCTGGCCATGGTGGATGTGCTTGTATGGGTTATCTTGTGGTTATCTTGATATGTTTTCGGGGCTTAGCGTCCCCGAGGCCCAGTCCTCGACCAGATCTCCTTTTTGTTACACACCCCACAGGAAGCAGCCCGTAGCAGCTGTCTAACTCCCAGGTACCTATTTACTGCTACATGTCTAAGAGCTACTAAGTTTGTCCAAGAGCTAAAAATCAGGACATTTATTAATATATTTGCTCTGCTTTTTTTGTCTATCTCTTTAATTAAGCAACATGAAGCAGTGTTTGACATTAGCACACAATTAGAAGTCAGTGTAACAGTGTAAATACCTATACACTCTTCGCACTCATTGACACTACCACTTGCTATATTGAGTGCACAGATCTTGCACTGAACTCAAGATAACAACCTCACACACACACACCTCTCACTGGCTCTTTCCTGAGAGCAATACCTATAGCTTTCGTTATAATTAGATAACACACATAACTAGGGATTACTGGCAGCATTGGTACTTAACGACCCATTGGGGGGGTCGTAATAATCGTTTTATGGTCGTAAATTCGTTACAGAAATATAACTCAATACTTCTAGCTTTGTTTACTGCTAGAACTTGTGAGTTTTGAGTGATTAAAACGTGAGGCTTCATATCTGACAGCGGCTGTGTGTTAATTAAGAGGTTAGCGAGCTATCATGAACAAACTGGAGGCGAAATTCCTAACACAAGTGTACAGAGTAGAAAATTGATGAAGATTAAGCCACCCAAGAGGCGGCACGGGCATGAATAGCCCGTAATGAAGGAATATTAGTTAACACAATGCCTTACCTGTAGTGAATACTGTCTCTGATAACCCCTGAGAACCCCCTTAGGGATGGGGCAGGAGCAAGACACCCCCTCCCCCCTAGTTCGCCTTCAGACAAGGTGATGGACGCCTTACCGCCTATCTCCGTCCCATCCATCCCAACCACACACCCCTTTCCATCCCATTCAAAAGCTCCTTGAACCAAATCCCAACCCCTCTCAACCCCATCCCCCCCCCCCGCACGGCAGCCAGTGCCGCATTCATCCTTGTGTCAACCAAATACGGTAGGCTTAAGGGATTACCAACACCCAAACGCTTCTATTTCAAAGCTAAACAGAACTTCCTTTAAGCACGAAACGTCTGACATATGCCAGGACCTGCTATAAATAATACAGGGTGCCCCAAAAGTTTGACCCCCCCATACGACATGTATGTATTTAACACAATGAATTCCGTTTAATATAGATTTAGTAATTTTGTCATTTTTCAGAATGAATTATGAAAAACATCACTGGCGGCTAACTTAGCGAGAGCAGAGAAATTGAAATTGAAATAAGTTTATTGAGGTAAAATACACACAAAGGGATGAGGTAGCTCAAGCTATTCTCACCCCGTTCAGTACATCGTGTTAATACATACATATACACACATCACAAACAATAAACATATTACCAAAGAGAGCAGAGAGAACAGAGGTTTTAGCACGAAAACAGTGTTAAACACCCACAAGATTACCAGCCAAGTACACAAACCCTCAATTAGAACACTACACTACACTCTTGGGATGCTCTTGGACGCAGGTTCGAATCCTCGTCACAGCCCTCTGTGGATTTGTTCGTTTCCTCAATTAGAACTTTCCTCGTTTCAAGGAAACGGGAAACGTATCTGATCGAGGCCTATTCCTGATCCCAAAACATCTTTCTTGCTGTTGTTTTTATTAGATTCAGCTACACGGAATAAAAATCCCAAGTAGCACGGGCTATGGTGAGCCCGTAGTGGACTTACCTGGCACAGGAGTGGGGCAAGTAGCACGGGCTATGGTGAGCCCGTAGTGGACTTACCTGGCACAGGAGTGGGGCTGTAACTCTGCCGAAACATCTCTATTGGCAAGACAGCAGAGCGGAAGAAAGCCCCTGTAAATCGCAAAGAAAAACACCTCAGGAAGCAGGTGTATTGAGGAGTTCGATTCAGCACATTCTGGGCACTAATACATTCCTCTTATATGAATTCCAGTTAGGCCAAGAATTACACGGTGAAGGTCGTGGAGAATCGTCAATGGTTACATGGATTCTCTCATGTTTAGAGAATTGTCAATGGTTACTTGAACCATTCACACCGCCTCTGTAGTCTTATATTAATATGCCAGCATAGTACAATGTTCACTATAGATATACACACACACTCACTCATTATATGACTGTAGATTGGCTGAATCAGTGAGCAGGGAAGCTTGCTGAGGCTAGGCTACAATGATAGAGCAATTTTCACATTCATTATTACTACTGAATAATCGACTTGAGAATGGTCCAGGACGGACCGAAACGTCGTCGTCCCTTCACCTTCTAGTGTGTGGTCTGGTCAACTACTACTGAATACAATATACTCGTTCAATTATCAACAGCATTGAGCCTCCATCCTCATTATACACAGTGTTATGCTTCAAAGCAATTAATGAATAAATCCAAAGCAGGCTTATCTCCCTGGCCTTACTCACAAACAGAAACTCAATCCAATGCAAACCTACACCACAATTGTATGCAAACATCCATTGCATATTTCTTGACGGGAGGGTGGAGGCCATCCCACCGCTGCCACCAAACCTGATTTGGCTATGTAAACAAACACAGCGGGTGTCTATTGTATTCAGATATTAAAGGTAAACTTTGCGTTGAGCGGTAACTATACTACCAGGCACAAGGAGGCCGCCACTGCGCTGTTGACAAGGCAATTACACACGGTACATGAACTAGGCAGATAACACGAGTCTTCAAGCATTGCCACACTCCCGACGAACGTGACCTCTGATAGCCTTATTAGCATAGTCCAAGCAATTTAACACACACTTCAGGTCAAATCATTGCTATATTAAATTTGAATGTTCATGTTTGAGTACATTTAATTCAAATTCCACAAAGTTTACAATAGTAACTGGTTGTAGACGTAATAAATTCAGCTTGTTCTCGGGATTAGACAAGGGTAATTAGTTCAAGTATGCATGCAAATTGGATTGGATGAATTCTCATAAAGCACTTCGAGTTTGGACACCAACGACTGCGTTCCGGTACCGAATGTTATTCTCAAACATTAATTTCTTCAAAAGCGTTAACATTGAATATATTTATCGTTAAATTAAGTTTAATTGGATATGCGACACATTCAGGTTAAATACCTAATGTTAAACTGAAAGAAAACAATGTTAGTGGTTTGTAGGGATAATGTATCCAGTAGCATGTATAGAATGTACAGTGCTGGGGTGTTAGCACAGGATAGGAGCAGGGATAAGAGGACCAAGTGAAAGAACGCTGCCTAACCACTTGAACCATCAGGGAATCGAACACCGATCTGCAAGGTGCACGTCGGTCACTCCACCGACCAGTCCAAGCTGACGGCGACCAGGAGAAAGACTCTGCTTCACGACGTATAAGGTTCCAAATGTGAACGGAGGTGGTTGTGCATGTGTGACGCAAGCCTGGGTTCATGGTGAGGCCTTTCTCTCACCTCGCTACTGCCTTACCTGTGATGAGGAGGGGGGGGGGGGAAGTGAGGGGGAGGGAGAAGTGGGGGGGAGGGAGGGGAAAGTTGGGGGGGGGAGAGAGGGGGAAGTGGGGGGAGGGAAAGAAGGACTAACTTTACATCTTAGGAAATGGTATCCATGTCCGTTGCCGACAATAACTTACGAGCTCGCAATACTCCTCGTAAGCTTCACCATTTGTCCAAAGAGCAGTTACCTATCCACTCACGACATCCGTGCCTCTGGATCTTAGCGGTTTAGTGTATTTACTAAACAGTTTACGAGCTCGTAAGCTCTACACGGTGGCCCATAATATCCACCGCTTCAGGACGATCTCCCAGCTCATCGGAGGTCGTAAATTCCGTATTAATTCCAGATCAATCCGCCGTGATCCAGATATAAGAGGTACAGATATCTTAAGGGGGACTACGTAAGTGCTCTGTGAATCCCAGACACCTCTTGAGAGCTCACCTGTCAGTGGGGTAAGACATCTTCCTGCTCCCTAGCGTCGCCATGACGTACCTGAGGAAAATAAGGAAATTTAAGTTAATAAAGTCTCGCTGCAGTGCCCAACCAGTTTCACTCATTCTTCAACACGAGAATTATCACCACTAAACACTAAACTGTTACTCTATGTAGGCGATGAGTCACAATAACGTGGCTGAAATATGTTGACCAGACCACACACTAGAAAGTGAAGAGGACGACGACGTTTCGGTCCGTCGTCGTCCCTTCACTCTCACTCTATCTTAAACACTAAACTCTCACTGTCTTAGAGAACTCTCGGTCACAACACAGCATAAAGTCTGGACAAATGATACCACGTAATTATAAGGTATGAAGGATAGATGAAATTGTTAATCTAATCATCACCATTGAGGTCTGATAAAGACCTTTAGCGCCCTATGTAGTCCTTTTTGCGCTACGGCTCACAGGATGTGTATGGGGTGCACAATAAACTAGCCACCTCTGGCGGCAACAATCAAGATGGTAATCGCTACAATCGCCAGTTCCTGGACCAACTATTTGGATTGGTCTCGGCACAGCAACGACCTTGCTTCTTGCAGGTCGGCGTTCGATCTCGCGATAGTTCAATTAGTTGATTACCGTTCTTTCACTCCGTCCAACTATCGTAGCTCTTATCCTACCCTAATACCCCTTCCATGTCGAATTGCTATGGCCGAATTGTTGTGCTTACTCATGATAACTACATCCATATCGGCATATTAACTTAGAGTTTTCTCATGATTATTTAGTATAGGTAAAACTAAAGGTAAAACCTTACTTTTCTTTCTGGTGATGCTATTATAAAATGTTAATCTCCTTCCCTTACACCTGTGTTGTTCTGTGTGGTTGAAGTGTCTCGAACCACCGAAAACGGTCGTTCGATGCCCTCAACACTCGCTGACAGGTCGTTCGAGGCCCTCAACACTCGCTGACAGGTCGTTCAAGGCCCTCAACACTCGCTGACAGGTCGTTCAAGGCCCTCAACCCTCGCTGACAGGTCGTTCAAGGCCCTCAACGCTCGCTGACAGGTCGTTCGAGGCCCTCAACACTCGCTGACAGGTCGTTCAAGGCCCTCAACCCTCGCTGACAAAGGTCGTTCGAGGCCCTCAACCCTCGCTGAAGCGATACTAAATTTTAACCTATCAAACGTCACAAACAGCTCCCAATTTACGGGCTCACCATAGCCCGTGCTACATGGACACTTCGTTCTGAGTAGCTAAAACAACAAACAAGCTCCCATTACCTGTCCTCGACGCACTCGAGCTTCAAGACAAGCCACGAGTGCGTGCTGAGTGCTAAGCCAGCTCTACATTATCATGGCTCAAATAATTGTTTGAGATTCTTCTCTATGTAAACACAGGGAGTAAATATTATACATTTCCTCAGGATTACCGCCAGAGTTCAGTCAGAAATATTTTTCCCTCGACTTTTTTCCCTCGACTTTTTTCCCTCACAAATGTTATATATATGGCCAGTGAGCACGGCTTTGTTGTGTGCTTACGGGAGTTGAGTTACAGCTCCTGTGCCCGCCTCTTTCAGTTAACTGAAGTATTCGTTTTTTTTATGAATAGATTTATATCTGAATATATCTACCGTTTGTCTCATGTACATCAGCCTGTCTTAGGATTAGCAAAATAAAAAGCAAACAAAGCCTCCTTCAAGACAAAGCTTGCAAGACCCGTACGAAACGTGTATTTGGAGAGATTGTTTACCATGTCTAATTGACCTAAAAAGTCATTTTTTTTAAGGAGAGCAAAATCATGAGCCTCAGGATATTGCCTAAAGGCCCTCCGTCTGATAGCCAGTGCCAGAAGACCCTTTAATCCTGGTTTCAGACAGTGCCAGAGACCTCAAACAGCAGGAGGAACCACCAGCCCCTGTGTCAAGGGAATGCCAGGCACTATACCTTCACTCTCTGACCCAGGAAATACCTGGCTCTAGAGTGCCACAACCATCCAATAACCCAGTGCCACGTGTCATGTATCAGTTTAATGTCTGACCCAACATGCTTCCAATTCCCCTGCCCAGGTTCTCGATTTTTTATTGGTAACAAGTTGAATCTTCACAGATTCTGTTTTGGTCTGTGTCTCTTTGTTGATGTCCCTTTCTGTATATCTCTGTCTGTTTATCTCTGTATCTCTGTCTGTGTTTCTTTGTTGATGTTCCTTTCTGTTCATCTGTGTCTGTTTATCTCTGTATCTCTTATCTCTCTCTTGGCTGGTCTTCTATTGCTTGTTGGGCAATCATTACCAATCACATGACCTTACAATGATTGGTCCTCAGCCTCTCTCTCTCTCAGGCCTTCTGTTCCCTTGTTACTGCTCCATTGTCATCAACCAGTCATCTCCTACATCTAATCCTCCGCCAAAATACCCACCATCCTAATCACTACTACTGCTTGAGTAACCACTACCACTATCAACTGAACCACCACCACTACCTGAACAACCACGACCATCTGAATCACCACCACGTAACAACCCGAGCACAACAGGTTGCCACGTGTTTGCGCTACGAATATTTCACGTGCGATATGCTACTTGTAAACTCCCAGGAACATACCTCTCCAAGTATGCTCCAGGTAACTCGATCTCTTCTACATCCCCGAGCCCAGCTAGTATCCACTAACGAGCGACACATATTGACCCCAATTCGATACCTAAGTAACCTCCTTCAAGGTACTGGTAGTGGGCATCCGTTAGGCCTTTCGTTAATGGTTGGTAAATTCGTTAAACAAATGGAACTTCAGCTCTATTAGCTTCGTTCTCTAATGTGACTTGAAAGGTAACTTACAGGTTAATTAGACACAAGGGAACGTACTTGAGGCAAGAGACAATATGTTTATGTAACTCTTGGGTGGGGTATGAGGACAAGGAGCTGGGGTATGAGGACAAGGAGCTGGGATATGAGGACAAGGAGCTGGGGGTATGAGGCCAAGGAGCTGGGATATGAGGACAAGGAGCTGGGATATGAGGACAAGGAGCTGGGATATGAGGACAAGGAGCTGGGGATATGAGGACAAGGAGCTGGGATATGAGGACAAGGAGCTGGGGTATGAGGACAAGGAGCTGGGGTATGAGGACAAGGAGCTGGGATATGAGGACAAGGAGCTGGGGGTATGAGGCCAAGGAGCTGGGATATGAGGACAAGGAGCTGGGATATGAGGACAAGGAGCTGGGATATGAGGACAAGGAGCTGGGGATATGAGGACAAGGAGCTGGGATATGAGGACAAGGAGCTGGGGTATGAGGACAAGGAGCTGGGGTATGAGGACAAGGAGCTGGGATATGAGGACAAGGAGTTGGGGGTATGAGGACAAGGAGCTGGGATATGAGGACAAGGAGCTGGGATATGAGGACAAGGAGCTGGGGATATGAGGACAAGGAGCTGGGGTATGAGGACAAGGAGCTGGGATATGAGGACAAGGAGCTGGGATATGAGGACAAGGAGCTGGGATATGAGGACAAGGAGCTGGGATATGAGGACAAGGAGCTGGGGGTATGAGGACAAGGAGCTGGGATATGAGGACAAGGAGCTGGGATATGAGGACAAGGAGCTGGGATATGAAAACAAAGAGCTGGGATATGAGAACAAAGAGCTGGGATATGAGGACAAGGAGCTGGGATATGAGAACAAAGAGCTCGGATATGAGGACAAGGAGCTGGGATATGAGAACAAAGAGCTGGGATATGAGGACAAGGAGCTGGGACATGAGAACAAAGAGCTGGGATATGAGAACAAAGAGCTGGGATATGAGGACAAGGAGCTGGGATATGAGAACAAAGAGCTGGGATATGAGAACAAAGAGCTGGGATATGAGAACAAAGAGCTGGGATATGAGAACAAAGAGCTGGGATATGAGGACAAGGAGCTGGGGTATGAGGACAAGGAGCTGGGGTATGAGGACAAGGAGCTGGGATATGAGGACAAGGAGCTGGGATATGAGGACAAAGAGCTGGGGTATGAGGACAAAGAGCTGTATTGCCCTAGGCAGATCTATCGCCCTGGATAGATCTATCACTGACTCGCCATTACACTCCAGAAGTGGATCCTTCAACCTGCTGACAAGTGCAAGTGAGCAACGGGTGTACTGGGACCCCCAAGCCCACTCCGCATTTGTGAGAGAGCCAGGGGTCCCCACTGACTGCCTTCAGCTCGCTTTGTAGGCTAATTGTTGTTTTCCTCAGGTCTTTCCAGTTCATTTCTAAGTTGGGTTAGGGTTGGACTGCGTGGGACAGAGCTGAGGGAGAGAAAAGAGAAAAAAGAGAAGAGAGAGAGAGAGAGAGAGAGAGAGAGAGAGAGAGAGAGAGAGAGAGAGAGAGAGAGAGAGAGAGAGAGAGAGAGAGTGTGTGTGTGTGTGTGTGTGTGTGTGTGTGTGTGTGTGTGTGTGTGTGTGTGTGTGTGTGTGTGTGTGTGTGTGTGTGTGTGTGTACTTTAAAGGCCTCGCTACTTTGAAGTATCTGACATCAAAGCAAGGGAAACTGACACGTCAGTGTTGCTGTTAAAACAACACTTCGCCTGCAAACTTGGGAAGGACCTAAGCCGAGGCCCTTCTGGCCAAAGGCCCTCGCCGACCAAAACACTTGTGGCCGAAGCACTCTTGCTCAAGAAGAAGCCTTTGTCCACATCCCGACTGTGGGGGTTTTCAGCTTAAGACCCGGGCAGCGCCGCTGAACTCTACCTTTGAGGCCTGGAAGGTCACTCAACACAAACATTCATCTTTTGACCATTGGCTGAACGTGATAGACGATCAAACGGAACGAGCGAACTGCCTCAGTGCCTTTGATCTCATGGGGGAATGGGGGCAGCTACAGGACGAGGAATAGGGAGAGGGATGAACAGGAAGGGGCTTCCTATTCCTTGAAGCGCAGGGCTTCAAGAAGAGAGGTTTGCGTATTCAAAAGACTTTTATTAGACAAGGAAATCCAAAGTGTTCGATTATTTTGCTAAATAGAGATAAGTTGATTGTTATTACGATAAGAAACTCTAATGTATTGTGGGTGGGGGTGAGTGTCCACGAAGGACCTGGGGCCAGATTCACGAAGCAGTTACGCAAGCTCTTACGAACCTGTACATCTTTTCTCAATCTTTGGCGGCTTTGTTAACAATTATTAAACAGTTAATGAGCTCCGAAGCACCAGGAGGCTGTTTATAACAATAACAACAGTTGATTGGCAAGTTTTCATGCTTGTAAACTGTTTAATAAATGTAACCAAAGCCGTCAAAGATTGAGGAAAGATGTACACGTTCGTAAGTACTTGCGTAACTGCTTCATGAATTTGGCCCCTGGTGGCCAGGAACAGGATAAGATCAGCTGGAGTTCTAGGGAAAGAATAACTCAATAATCTGAAGGAATGTTTAACAATAGAGAGAAACCGCTGATAAGACACACTAAACTGAGCGCCCAACGGGTGGAAGATATCAACGAGGCGATAACACGTGCAAGACTGAATTTAACACCGTTGCAAGAGCGCAAGATTGCATGACAGCTGTTATACGTAAGAAATATGTGAGAGAACATCAGTAAGACGCTGAGATATGTGAGAAAGCTTCCTGTTAATGAGGTATATGTAGAAACTATTTTATGTAGGAGAGAGAAACCAAATTAGGCTTAACAATTATCTGGACGACAGGACATAGTAGTAATTACCCAATAGGATCATGACTGGAACATTACACGTAATTTACATAAAAATAGGGTGAAAGACACTCTGCCCATTTGTATCCGCCGGGGATCGAACCCGTGCCCTTATAGGACTACGACCCCAGAGCGCTGTCCACTCAGCCGCGAGGCCCCGCACACGTGTGCGTGTACATGTGTATGTACATACATGTGCACATGAGGACCATGTCCGAAATCATTTCGAGTTATGGAGTTGATGGTAATAGCTCCTGCTTGAGTATCCGAGTTGCTGCTTGAGTGCAAGGAGTACCTCCTTGAAGACGTACTCTAGGAGGTCGACCTCAAGCCTCAATCGTCAGACCAAATTAGATATTGGCTGGACTCCAGCTGACCCAAATCTGGTTTATGTTGAGGTAAAAACCGCCCAAAATAGGTCTCACAAGAGAAAGGAAACTGGAGCTTTTAACCTATTTTCGGCGCCACAATTACTAATAGGTGCGTGACGGTGTTGACGTCACGCGGGGAGAGTGAAGAGGATTTAGTGCTAGATTTACGAAGAAGTCTAGAGCACTCAGCATGTGAGTGGAAGTCAAGAGCATTCAGCATGTTACACTCATCGTAAATATATATATAATTGGTTTACGATCATTGTAAATATATATATAAGTGGTCTACAATCATTGTAAATATATATAAGTGGTCTACCATCATTGTAAATATATATAAGTGGTCTACGATCATTGTAAATATATATATAATTGGTCTACAATCATTAAAAATATATATAATTGGTTTACGATCATTGTAAATATATATATAATTGGTCTACGATCATTGTAAATATATATAATTGGTCTACGATCATTGTAAATATATATATAAGTGGTCTACCATCATTGTAAATATATATAAGTGGTCTACGATCATTATAAATATATATAAGTGGTTTACGATCATTGTAAAGTTTACGTAAGTGGTCAAATCATGGTGGTATCCTAGTGGCATGCTGGTGGCATGCTGTGATAACAGGTTATCAACCCCTACTCCTTCCACCTTCCTTTCCCTTCATCTTTTCCCTCCCTCCATTTCCTCTCATTTCCATATTCTATCTCTCTCTTATCTTCACTCATGTCTATTGCGTCTTCGTTATATCCTCTTTCATTATGTTCGTATCTCTCCTCTTCCCTCATCTCTCTCTTTCTCTCTCTCTCTCTCTCTCTCTCTCTTATTTTTCTTTTAATTATCTGTCTCCATCTCCCCCTGTTCATTACTATCGACAAAATTATCCTTTTCCCCTCTCCCTCTCCATTCTTTCTTCCTCTGGTGTGCGTATAATATATATATATATATATATATATATATATATATATATATATATATATATATATATATATATATAAATATATATATATATATATATATATATATATATATATATATATATATAAATAAATATATATATATATATATAAATAAATATATATAAATATATATATATATATATATATATATATATATATATATATATATATATATATATATATATATATATATAACCTAGAAGGGGTACCACCTCTGGTGCAAGTGTAGGGACCCATAGCCTCGGAGAAGAAAATAAAGAGTACTCAGAGAAGATCTTGTGGATCCTCACTGAACACTTTTGATATTTTCTTCTCCTACCACCCCTATTCTTTTATATATATATATGCAATTGACGATCACAAAACACTGATCATTTTATGCGGAAAATCCACAGAGAAATATGAAATGAGGTGAACGTTTCGGCTTTGTTAAAGCCTTTGTCAACACCAGACTGACTAAGGAGAAGGGAGAAGGGGGGAAGATATATAGGCCGACACCTGACCACCCCATCCCAAGGGTTGGTCAGGTGTAATTAACCAAAAACAGGTATAGCTTAAGCTATACCTGTTAATTATACCTGGTCAGGTGTAATTAACCAAAAACAGGTATAGCTTAAGCTATACCTGTTAATTATACCTGGTCAGGTGTAATTAACCAAAAACAGGTATAGCTTAAGCTATACCTGTTTTTGGTTAATTACACCTGACCAACCCTTGGGATGGGGTGGTCAGGTGTCGGCCTATATATCTTCCCCCCTTCTCCCTTCTCCTTAGTCAGTCTGGTGTTGACAAAGGCTTTAACAAAGCCGAAACGTTCACCTCATTTCATATTTCTCTGTGGATTTTCCGCATATATATATATATATATATATATATATATATATATGTGTGTGTGTGTGTGTGTCTTTTCAAAGTTGGGGGCAGGAGCCTTGGCCCCTAACCTCATCCAAATTGGCAGGGGGAATGGTCTGGGGTATGGGATTAACATAGGCTAATCTGGGGTCGGCAGAATTAAAAAAGGGAAGAGAGTGCCAGTGCCACATTCAGACCAGCCTACGATTATTGACACTGCCAAACAGCTAAATATTTTCAAAATAAACTTAAAAGTAAAAATCCTATAGTAATACGCATCATTATTCACTGACCTAGGGGAAAATTAACAGAAATTTCCTGCTGTCAATAGTCTCGTGAAACAGACGAGTCTTTCACAGTGATGAAGATGTCTCAAGTCCAAGGGCTAGATTCACGAAGTAGTTACGCAAGCACTTACGATCCTGTACATCTTTTCTCAATCTTTGGCGGCTTTGTTTACAGTTAATGAGCTCCGAAGCACCAGGAGGCTGTTTATAACAATAACAACAGTTCATTGACAAGTTTTCATGCTTGTAAACTGTTTAATAAATGTAACCAAAGCCGTCAAAGATTGAGGAAAGATGTACACGTTCGTAAGTGCTTGCGTAACTGCTCCGTGAATCTGGCCCCAGGTTCGCAAGTGCTTGCGTAACTGCTTCGTGAATCTAACCCCAACGCTAGAGTGACTCGCCTACTATTATTTATCTAGTATTTCTAGTATATTTGTCTAGTATTCCACTAAGCACCTCTCACTACCGACCACCCATTCATTAAACAATTATAATTTTTATAAGAGAAAGATTAATACCCTAATGAAATACCCGGCTCCACGACCGGTGGAGCCGGTCGGCCGAGCGGACAGCACGCGGGACTTGTGATCCTGTGGTCCTGGGTTCGATCCCAGGCACCGGCGAGAAACAATGGGCAGAGTTTCTTTCACCCTATGCCCCTGTTACCTAGCAGTAAAATAGGTACCTGGGTGTTAGTCAGTTGTCACAGGCTGCTTCCTGGGGGTGGAGGCCTGGTCGAGGACCGGGCCGCGGGGACACTAAAAGCCCCGAAATAACCTCAAGATAACCTCAAGAAGATAGAGACACAGAGACAACAGATGGAGAAATAGCTGGATTGATGCCTGCACACGTGGATTCAGATTCACGGAATCGATCCATCCGTTAACAAATGCGATATAATAGTTAAGACAAATTCAACCACCGTAATATAAACGATTATACTGCCTTAAGTCTTGACAGCTCTGATATGGGTTACTTGACGTCTCTGATATGGGTTACTTGACGTCTCTGATATGGGTTACTTGACGTCTCTGATATGGGTTACTTGACGTCTCTGATATGGGTTACTTGACGTCTCTGATATGGGTTACTTGGGCAATACTGAGAGTAGGTAAGACCCCCATTACTTCTCCTCCTCCTCCCCATTCTTGAGAGTTACCCCCCCCCTCCCCCAAGAGGAACTCTCCACCCTAGTATTGACCCAATGGGTTCCACTATCCCCCCCCGTTCTCCAGTGGGTCAAAAAGGATGGGGGGGGAGTGGGGGGAGGGAGGAGAAGACAGGGAGAAGGAAAATGGATAATGAGAGGGGAAATATGTTAAAGGACAGAAAAGAGGAATTAAATGAGATGTAAGTTGAAAGACAGAATTGAAGGGGGTTTTCTCATAAGGGGGTGATTATGGGTTGAAGGGGGTTGTTATGGAGTAATGGGGTAGTTATGTGGTGAGGTTATGAGGTGGGGGGGGGGGGTTATGGAGTAAGGGGGTGGTGTATGGGGTGAAATGGATTTATAATATTGTTGATAAAGGTCCAGGCCAGAGGCTTATGGCTAGCCTAACTAAACCTAACCTCGTAGTCTCAGAGCTCAATGAGTAATGAGACTAACCTGCTGTTAGTCTATATTCCAAAAAAGCACAGAAACACCTAGATAGTTCGACAAATATATATATATATATATTTCTACCACAGACGTGGCCAGACATTTACAATGCTAACCAGCATATATATACATTTTCTACTGTCCTCCATGGACAGGGTTAAGAGAGCTGTTAAACATGCTTATGTATGGAAATAAAACGTCGATAAAACGTCTTATTAAGTCTATACAAGCCTCTGTCCAACATGATCACCCTGTCCACCATTTTCTGGTCTATTCACTGAGGGACCCCGCTTCACTACCAATCCTTAATACCACACGTCCAATCATCACTAAATACTCCCTGAATGTTTCCATTTAACAATACTATACTGGTAGGCACAATAAAAATGGGAGTCCATTTTTCATTAACAAAATATGTATATTCTACTGGATATCCATAATTAACGGCAATTGGATGGAAGTATTCTGATGGGCAGTGAGATACCTCTGATTTCCGCTTTGCCTCCATCAACAAATATCTACACCTTGTGTATGTATATTGTCTCTTTAAACAAAGTATCGCAACAATGCATACATGCATACTCCTGCATACAGGAGATCAGGTTCGTGACAGTATACAAGTTAAGGTCACTGGCCTGTAGTTCAGCGCCTCTTGCTTGTCGCCCTTTTTGGTATATTGGGACTTCATTAGCCGTCTTCCGTATTTTTGGGCAAGTCTCCCGTCTCAAAGTGACTTACTATGCGCCTTGGAGAGTGGCAAGCAAAGTGGTTCTGTACACTCTTTTAGTATCCATGGTGATATTCCGTCCGGTCCGACAGCCTTTCAAACGGCCAGATCCAATAGACGAGTCTCCCATGATTAGCAGTCGCTGTGTGTGTGTGTGTGTGTGTGTGTTTACTAGTTGTGTTTTTGCAGGGGTTGAGCTTTGCTCTTTCGGCCCGCCTCTCAACTGTTTACTAACTACTTTTTTTTTTTTTTTCCACACCACACACACACACACACACACCCCAGGAAGCGGCCCGTGACAGCTGACTAACTCCCAGGTACCTATTTACTGCTAGGTAACAGGGGCACTTAGGGTGAAAGAAACTTTGCCCATTTGTTTCTGCCTCGTGCGGGAATCGAACCCGCGCCACAGAATTACGAGTCCTGCGCGCTATCCACCAGGCTACGAGGCCCCCCATGTGTGTGTGTGTGTGTGTGTGTGTGTGTGTGTGTGTGTGTGTGTGTGTGTGTGTGTGTGTGTGTGTACTCATCTAGTTTTACTCACTTAGTTGTGCTTGCGGGGGTCGAGCTCTGGCTCTTTGGTCCCGCCTCTCAACCGTCAATCAACAGGTGTACATATACCGTTATTACATTCCACGGATATTTTTTCCCTTGTGACTGAAGCCATTCTCCTACCCCGTCTGCACCCAAGAGAACAGAAGCTTTCTTAAATAACACTGATTCTACCTTCCTTGACTAGGTTGCCATCTGCAATCTACCCGGCTGCCACCTCTTCATCTACATGGCTCTCTCCACCCCTCAATCTAGCAGGTACCATATTTCAACCATCTGGCAAATTCCCATCTTTGGGATGCAATTTCATACAGCTGGCTCGCTCAATCCCCACTCTCCCCATTCTGGCAGGCATCCACACCAGCTGAATTATTTTGCCAGCTGCCTGGGGTGTCATCCACACCGTCTGGACAGACGTAACCAGCCTTCGCATCCCGCTCTGTCTTGCACCCCTGGGCTCTTTTCCCACACTTTTTCTCAAATATATTTCTGCCAGCAAGCGCCTCACTCCAGGCTGACGGCTCCACCTGCTGACGGCTCCACCTGCTGAAGGCTCCACCTGCTGGCGGCTCCACTTGCTGACGGCTCCACCTGCTGACGGCTCCACCTGCTGGCGGCTCCACCTGCTGAAGGCTCCACCTGCTGAAGGCTCCACCTGCTGGCGGCTCCACTTGCTGACGGCTCCACCTGCTGGCGGCTCCACCTGCTGGCGGCTCCACCTGCTGGCGGCTCCACCTGCTGGCGGCTCCACCTGCTGACGGCTCCACCTGCTGGCGGCTCCACCTGCTGACGGCTCCACCTGCTGACGGCTCCACCTGCTGGCGGCTCCACCTGCTGACGGCTCCACCTGCTGGCGGCTCCACCTGCTGGCGGCTCCACCTGCTGGCGGCTCCACCTGCTGGCGGCTCCACCTGCTGGCGGCTCCACCTGCTGGCGGCTCCACCTGCTGACGGCTCCACCTGCTGACGGCTCCACCTGCTGGCGGCTCCACCTGCTGGCGGCTCCACCTGCTGACGGCTCCACCTGCTGACGGCTCCACCTACTGACGGCTCCACCTGCTGACGGCTCCACCTGCTGGCGGCTCCACCTGCTGACGGCTCCACCTGCTGACGGCTCCACCTGCTGTCAGTATCGAGAACACTTCTGCCAGACGTGAATCTTTTGTCATAAAAACTTTACCCATTAACCCCCCTCCCCCTCCCCCCGCCGCCCCCCCCCCCCTTTCTCACCCTACACCCCCCTCTACACTCCTACATGACCCATCTCCCCCCCCCCTCCCCAATTCATCGTGAACCACTATTAATACCCATTCTCTCTCTCTCCTCGCTTCCCCCCCCATTTTACCCCCTACCACCAGGCCCCCCAGTCCTCCCCCCACCCTTCAACCCCCACCACCAGCTCCCCCCTTCCCCCCACAGGGGAATCTGGCGCAGGGAGGCGGGGCCAGTGACCTTGGACGAGCTCCCACGTAATAGTTATCGACCTGCTGTGTGGTGGTGGCGGTGGTGGTGTGGTGACACTGGTGGCGGTGGTGGTGGTGGTGAATGTTGGTGGTGATGGTGAGCTTGGAGCTGCGGGCCGCTCCAAGCAACAGCCTGGTGGACCAAGCTCTCACAAGTCAAGCCTGGCCTCGGGCCGGGCTTGGGGAGTAGAAGAACTCCCAGAACCCCATCAAGCAGGTGACAAGTCATGCTGGTATTGCGTAATTACTTAACTATCTTGTGGTTTAAGTGTCGAATCTGGCCTTAAAGTTGTGGCTGGAGGTGGCTTCCTCAACATCATCTTCTTGTGCTGGTTGACCGCTCATGGCGCCAGTAGTTCAGTAACATTTACTTCACTCAATTGGGTATTCCAGCTTCCGCCTGAGTAATCTTGTCTAACTATACCTCTATATTTAAAGGGGCGGGCCGTCCTTCTGTGCTTCGGCTATTCCATTCGGTATCATGTATGTCGTCACCATATCCCCCTCTTTTTTGTCCTAAAGGGTCGTGAGATCTTGGTTCTTTAACTTGTCCTCGAAGTTTAGTCATAATATCTTAGAGTGTGAGAACTTCCTTCTTGGTTCAGGATGTTCTTGGTGAACTTAACCTCAAAGAACATCTAAGATAACACGTGTCATCTTGTCAAGGCATTATTCCCTCACTCTCCTTCCCTATATTTATTCTTCTACCTGTATGTCTGTCTACTTGTCTGTATGTCTCTCTCGCTTTCTCTCTCTCTCTGTCCTTCCCTCTCGTTCTATGCTCTTGTCTATGTCCCCCAACCTCTCTCTCTCTCTCTCTCGCTCTCTCTCTCTCTCTCGCTCTCTCTCTCTCTCTCTCTCTCTCTCTCTGTCTCTGTCTCTGTCTCTCTCACTCTCTCTCTCTCTCTCTCTCTCTCTCTCTCTCTCTCTCTCTCTCTCTCTCTCTCTCTCTCTCTCTCTCTCTGTCTCTGTCTCTGTCTCTCTCACTCTCTCTCTCTCTCTCTCTCTGTCTCTCTCTCACTCTCTCTCTCTCTCTCTGTCTCTCTCTCTCTCTCTCTCTCTGTCTCTCTCTCTCTCTGTCTCTCTCTCTCTCTGTCTCTCTCTCTCTCTGTCTCTGTCTCTGTCTCTCTCTCTCTCTCTCTCTCTCTGTCTCTGTCTCTCTCTCTCTCTCTGTCTCTCACTCTCACTCTCCCTCTCGCTATCTCTGCTCAATTTCCCCAACCGTTTCCTGCCGTCGTTGCAACAAATTAAGGTGTAATGGGCCTATTAATATCGTCCTTGCCACCAAACACCGGCCAACACCCCCCCCCCCTACCCCCCCAGACCACTAAACCCCACCCGTCACCACACACCCCCTCCTCCCCCCCAACCAAACCCCATCTCCCTCCCCCCCCTCAAGCTGTAACAAAATATGGATGGCCACCAATTTCCAACCCCCCCCCCCCAACCCCCGCCACCAATGGCCACTATTTTGTAATGACCTGCACCCTATAGAATGTCACCAAATGTAATGGGCACTTTATAATGACTGATGACCTTAATGACGAGCCTATGACCATTAACTATGTATCAAGAGCAGGGCCAACAAGGCACTCCGCCTGTTAACTTAAGAAGCCAAGTGAACATAAACTCTTAATATTTACTAATCAAAGGATAATTGGAAAGCCACTAATTGATGTGAACTGCTGCCACCGCTCCTCAATTAAGGTAATTATGCTATTCAATAATTATGACTTGAGAAGAAAAGTCAAGAACACAGATTTACTTTTGATAATTATTTGCCATTAATTCCGAGTTATTAATGATAATTCTTCTGATAACTATCACTGTTATTTTAGTCATTTAAGATAATCACTTGACGCTTCAACACAAGCCAGTACAAAATGATATGCTCAATGCCTTAGGTAGGGCATGGGGGGATAAAAGAACTCTCAAAACACACTACAGGTAAACTCCAGGTATACCGATCCAAGCCCCGAGGACCACTCACGTCGAGGGGGAATGTGAAGGACCCAATTTTGCAACTGCATTCTTCACAGGAAAGAGGTATGCAAATTAGACTAATCAGACACCCTCTTTAAGATTGGATATGCAACTGTTATCTTGCAAATTGCACACTATCATGCATGGCAAGTTGTTCTAATCAATAATACGAATTAAGATCAAGTACCACAAGGTGATTTTCGATTGGAGTTTTGGAATAAGGCAATTACATATATCTACACAATGGGGCTATGCAAGGGATTGGTCGAGCCTACTTGACTCTGAGGCCTATCAGAAGATAGTGTTAATAAACATAAATCATATTCACAAGGAAATCACAATAACCTGATGTATCAACGAGAAATTTGTTCGATCAGGATGGGGGATCGAACCAGCATTGTAGGTAACCCCAGACGCGCAAAGCGTGCCCCTGAACCATGATATGCTAAAGCCCAGTGAACATCAGGTAACAGCAAACCTGAATTTACGCGAGTTAGAGCCAACAGTAGTACTACACATATCATTCTCCAAAGGCGTGAATTAAGGACGATAGACCTAGATCTCCAATAGCCAATGGACTGAACCACTGTACGAGGTGCCAATGACACTGGGTGCAATTAATCACTGCCCACCAGCGTATGTGTGAACTCAAGCGACGTGAAATCACTGCCTTCCTTTGCATAAATTGCAACCATGCAACGGCTGACGACCCAAACACTCTCACCTCTTGACATTGCGTGTCATAGCGAGAGTTCCAATGCTCGCTGCAATGTCCTAGCGTGCGTGTGGACTAATAGATGAGCTGTGAACTGTAGGTATCACACCAGTTCTGAGCTTGGTGTGCTGGTATGTATTGATCCATTTTGTCCAATTTAGACTGTTCTTACAACTACTATTCAAGTCCAAGGAAGTTTATTGAGACAACATGTCGATGGATGGAGTAACTGTGGCTATTTCTATCCTTGACAAGCTGAGTTGCAAGACTGTGTGTGTGTGTGTGTGTGTGTGTGTGTGTGTGTGTGTGTGTGTACCATTTTCTATGTGGATAGAGGTAACCGGCTGTGCCCGGGTCGCCCCGGTGAGTGGGCTGGACCCAGGCATCATTCTACCAAAGACGAAATTGGAGAAAATTATGAGCAGCAGTAATGATAAACAGAGAAATATACGACATTCCGATGTCTGTTAAAATCGTCCCTTGTGTCTATCTCTCTCTCTCTCTCTCTCTCTCTCTCTCTCTCTCTCTCTCTCTCTCTCTCTCTCTCTCTCTCTCTCTCTCTCTCTCTCTCTCTCTCTCACTGTTTTTATCTCCGTGTATCTCAACAACAGAAATCAACATCACTTACCCAAAATAACAATCAACAGCTCTTGCCAACAGAACAACAGGTAACAATTACCTTAAAGTGTTCACGAGAGAATCAAACGGAACACAGAGAGAGAAAATCCTCAAACTCCTTTTATATAGCCTGGACTTTCCAGCTTTAAATTATATTCCAGGAATTTATGATTAAAAAGCAAGATATAACTTGCACAAACAAACGGACTTTTATCTTCACGAAGATCTTTTTTTTTCGAGTTTAAAAAAAATATTGCGAATCGTGGAATTCTGATTATAAAAAAGTATTTCAGGGTTGTATTATGAAGTTCGTATACGCAACTGTTATTTTTTTTTTAATATTTCATTATTAAACTGGAAAACAACCAACCATTAACAAATATCCACAGCACCAATTAGACGCTTAACAAGCCGCATGCGGCAATGTGTGATTAATTAATCTGGAAAATGAAATTCATTGCTAACTCTACAGCCCTGCTCCTGTGCCAGGTAAGTCCACTACGGGCTCACCATAGCCCGTGCTACTTGCTCAGCTCCTGTGCCAGGTAAGTCCACTACGGGCTCACCATAGCCCGTGCTACTTGCTCAGCTCCTGTGCCAGGTAAGTCCACTACGGGCTCACCATAGCCCGTGCTACTTGCTTAGTTCCTGTGCCAGGAAAGTCCACTTCGGGCTCACCATAGCCCGTGATACTTTGAACTTTTAGTTCCAAGTATCTAACTTGGACAACAACAATCTCTCTCTCTCTCTCTCTCTCTCTCTCTCTCTCTCTCTCTCTCTCTCTCTCTCTCTCTCTCTCTCTCTCTCTCTCTCTCTCATTTACTCCAAATGTTGAAGTCCCTTGCCCGTACATGTATAACCTTATACATGCGCTTACTAAATAATACTGTAGCTCATACATGCGTTTACTAAACACAGCTTAATAAGCGCATTTTACATTTTCACCGAGTTTTCACCTGAAAATCTTAGCAATTGCAGAATACTGCAAGCTGTAAAGAACAGCTAAGATGGCATAGTTTACGATAGGCCTATGTTAGCAGTTGTTAAGCTTTGCAATCCAGAAACTTAGGTCTACATAACAAACCCCAAAAGACCAGAGCGAAACAGCTAACTCATCAAACAAATACATTACAATTGCACAAACAAATCAGAAAAACAAGTGAAGATATAAGCAGTGCAACATATATTTTTAAATACAAAACAAATTTCCTTGCAAATAACTGGGAAAAATATGAATATGACTCCCGGCAGAATTGTGATCAAATTATCAGATTAAAGACCTTTGACAGCTGGTTTAATTAATATGTCATCAAATACATGTTTCTTCCACATCATGTCAAAATAAACATTAAAGAACAGACATGTGCACAGCATAAAAAATACGTGTCTGTTGAATCAAACGACTTAATTATTCCCGTTTCACACCAGTCTGTTTTAGCGAGCCAATGAGAATGGCTGTTTGATTAAGTCTGCATTCTGTGTGGTTATTATTGAACGGGCAGGTCTAAAATGCTGAACAATGGAACGGAGCGGGCTCTGTCCAACGACTCTATATAACAGCGGATATTTAGAGCAATATCTCCATAGAGCAATGACTCTAGACGACGTTTCGAGGACGGACCGAAACGTCGTCGTCGCCCCTTCACTTTCTAGTGTGTGGTCTGGTCAACATACTTCAGCCACGTTATTGTGACTCCTCGTCTGCACTGACTCTAAACCTCTCATCAACGTCTCAAGATGTGTGTCAAGCTCCTGTGAGCTTGGAATTTGAGAATTAGTAAATCTCAAATAATAAATTTGAGAGCTACGATTATATATTTTTTTCCAAAGAACTCAAAATTGTCTGTGAGCATTTTGGTGTAGCAAAATAGCGTCCCAATATTCCCCGATTCTCTGATGAGGCTTCGAGATCTGAACCCTGAAAATCTGATCTCATTTGATGGTCTTATCTGTGGGGCACGTGAGGGCAAGTGGGTATCGAACAGATAGAGAAAGATATGTTCTATCTCTGCCCCATCATGCCCACCTGCCCTATAGGGCATGTGGGCATCAGAGGGCAGGAATTTACCAGAGAATCAACAAGTATAAAAGTCCCCTTTTGACCCTTATCCAAGCCGAGAGACCAGACAAGAGCCCAGAATGGACCCAAAAAAAGTAATATCCATTTACTTTCCTCACTCGTAGGTTGGGCATTATGAATCAAATCAGAGACTCTGAAAGTTGCAGGATTCCTTCAGTGGATTATGAAGGGCCTCGCAGGGTGTGTTTTGCGTAATAGCAGGAGAATGTTGCGAAAATTCTTGAGCCATTGCAATGTCATGCGAAGGACGTACCTGCCTCTTGAGGGCCTAAAATAGACTCAAGTGTGACCTCTGGTGACCTCCAGGTTCTTGAGTCCAATACAAGTGCTACACGACTGTCAGCTACTGACAATCTTTAGATTTAAAAGCTTTATTCTTTAGTAATTTAGAAATTTTATTCGTAAGTGATTTTAAAGCTTTATTCTTTAGTAATTTAAAAATTTTATTCGTAAGTGATTTTAAAGCTTTATTCTTTAGTAATTTAGAAATTTTATTCGTAAGTGATTTAAAAGCTTTATTCTTTAGTAATTTAGAAACTCTACTCATAAGTGATTTAAAAGCTTTATTCTTAAGTGATTTAGGAGCTTTATCTGCAAGTGATTTAGAAACTTTATTTGCAGGTGATTATAACAAATCCTTACATGTGTGACTGGAGTAAGCAGTTGTACATATTACAAAACACATAAAATAATGGGGTTACAATGCAACAAGCTGCAATGATAATTACAACACTAAACTAGCAAAGCAAAGGTGATTACAGAACTAAACTGCCAATTCTCTGACCCCTAGTTCAGCCCGTTCTCGCACTTTCTTACAGTCAATATTGACTTATTAAATACGTGCATATGTGACATACTAAACATACTAGTTTACCTTGAAAAGCTTCATAAAAAACACCGACCTTACCTAACCTTCTTAGTATGTTAAGATAAGCATCTTATTGCTTCGTAATTACAATTATTACTTAACCTATACCTATAATAGGTATAATTTATAATTGTAATAAATTACAATTATTACTTAACCTATACCTATAATAGGTTAAATAATAATTGTAATTACGAAGCAATAAGATGCTTCTCTTAACATACTAAGAAGGTTAGGAAAGGTCGGTGTTTTCTTATTAAATTTGCGAGAACGGGTTGGAGTGTGAGTGTCCAGCGGGTCAAACAGCCCAACCACCAATTACGAAACATATTCCAGAAAAACGAAACCAGTTTAAAACATGTTTAGTTACAAATCGGTGTATGTTAAAGATATCAATTTTTCCAGAAATAGCAGTTCACATTAATTTTTTTTATATTGGAATATGATTAAAAAAATCTTTCTAGAGGTAGGGAAAATTGACCCCATTTATACGTAGAATATTAGGCTTAGAAAATGCAAGGTTAAGCCCAATCGCTTGCTGAGGATTTGTTGTGATTGTAATGTGGCAATCATGCATGATTGTAATGTGGCAATCATGCATAACAATCCCAGCAACGACCACAATTACATGTCAGGCAGACACAGGCTTGCAATTCAGATCTGAATCTCTACACAGGTTGCAAGCGCATTCCCTTCGTGCAAGCGCATTCCTGGTAGGCTTGTGTGGACCTGTTTATCTCTCTTGGTCTGTGGAGATGCCAACGGGACCTGGAATTGGGTTAACGCTTAATGCCTATTCCAGCTCCATTAATGGCCGATGCTAATGGTTAATGTTAATGGCTAAAAAAGCCCCATAGTTACCTGTCTTGATCTGCCTGCTCTTACGCTCGTCTAGGTTCCTGGTTCGATACCCGTCTCAAATGTCAATATATATTTTTTGGGGGGTCTCTAATTCTAATCCTCATCAATGCAATTAGCAACTGCGGATTTTTTTTGGTTATAAGGATTGTTTATTAAAAAGTTCTGATAATAGAGTAGATCTTCAATGGTGTCTCTTGCAGAACTAATAGAGTTCTCTAATCCTCTTGTTGTCCCATATGTGTGTCCCAACACCCCCTCTACCTGTCCCCCAATCATTAGCTGTTCCAAACCTGTTCCCCAATCACTGGCTGTTCCACACCTGTCCCCCAATCACTAGCTGTCCCACATCTGTCCCCCAATCACTAGCTGTCCAAACCTGTCCCTCAATCACTAGCTGTTCCAAACCTGTCCCCCGATCACTAGCTGTCCAAACCTGTCCCCCAATCACTAGCTGTCCCGCACCTGTCCCCCAATCCCTAGCTGTCCCGCACCTGTCCCCCAATCACTAGCTGTTCCTACACCTGTCCCCCAATCACTAGCTGTTCCACACCTGTCCCCCAATCACTAGCTGTTCCACACCTGTCCCCCAATCACTAGCTGTCCCGCACCTGTCCCCCAATCACTAGCTGTCCCCCAATCACTGCTGTCCCCCAATCACTAGCTGTACCATACGAGTCACCACAATCTGACACCCCCCTCCCCACCATCCCCCTATAACAATGACATCCATACCATTTACCTGGGTTCTAGGAGACTCGAACCCTTGACCCCCACATGCGTGTGTGAGGCCCGAAGCTCCTCAGCCACCCTGACATGACCACAACATGAACTAATTCCCCGACGCGGCGTCACCACCGCCATCGATTTAGGCGGCTTTAAATTTAGCGAAATGAATGACATGACAACACTGGCCAACCGTCCCGAGACACGAAAATAACTCGTTGTATATTAGCATCGATTTACACCGGGGATATATATGACCTCACGAACACTGGGAGGGGGGAGGGGGGGGAGGGGGGGGGGAGGGGGAGGGGGGGGGGGAGAGGTTATGTCACGAAATACGTGAGATGCTATTATGGAGTTTTTAAGATCATTAAACATGCGAGGATATTGCGTCACGAGGGGGGGCATTGACCACACCCCCCCCCCCTTCTCTGTTAGCTTTGACCAGTTCTTATCTTGTTCACTATAGTGGTATTCCCTACACCACTGGCACTCCCACTACACCACTAGATAGAAAACTATCACCTGAGGACCACATAAAGAATATTGTGCGAGGAGCCTATGCCACACTTTCTAACTTTAGAATTGTTTTTAAATACATGGATGGCGATATACTAAAGAAATTGTTCACGACTTTTGTTAGGCCAAAGCTAGAATATGCAGCGGTTGTGTGGTGCCCATATCTTAAGAAGCACATCAACAAACTGGAAAAGGTGCAAAGACATGCTGCTAAGTGGCTCCCAGAACTGAAGGGCAAGAGCTACGAGGAGAGGTTAGAGGCATTAAATATGCCAAAACTAGAAGACAGAAGAAAAAGAGGTGATATGATCACTACATACAAAATAATAACAGTAATTGATAAAATCGATAGGGAAGATTTCCTGAGACCTGGAACTTCAAGAACAAGAGGTCATAGATTTAAACTAGCTAAACACAGATGCCGAAGAAATATAAGAAAATTCACTTTCGCAAACAGAGTGGTAGACGGTTGGAACAAGTTAAGTGAGAAGGTGGTGGAGGCCAAGACCGTCAGTAGTTTCAAAGCGTTATATGACAAAGAGTGCTGGGAAGACGGGACACCACGAGCATCCTGTAACTACACTTAGGTAATTACTGGCACTCCCACCATACCACTGACTCCTCTTTATATGTATTAAGAGAAAAAATACACAAATGACAATACAAAAACGTAAAAATCTTCACAAATACAAAGATGAAAACTGAAATGAAAATACCTAAATAAAATAGTCCATAGTTGAAAGCATTTCAATGAAAAATTTATATAATTAACAAATTAAAAAGATAATATGGGAACAAGTGTAAATAAATCAGAAAGCCAGAGATTTAACCCTTGATAAAACACCAGTTCTCTGGCTCGTACCGTACTTGTACTATACACACCCAGGTAGTTAATAATTCCCAACCAGTTAAGCCCAACATTTAAAAACATAGAGCACATTGATGTAAGTATTTTGGGGTCCGGTAGCCTCACATTCTCGCCTAGCAAACGCGACATTCGGATACAATTTCATTTCTCTAAAAAACAGAATTCCCAAAACGCGGAATGACTGACTGTTCGTTTACGGTGTAAAACACATTACTGAAATAATGTGTCTAAGACTCATACGCGTGTGAATGAGTGTGTTTACTCACCTCTTTGTGCTTGCGGGGGTTGAGCTTTGGCTCTCTGGTCCCGCCTCTCAACCGTCAATCAACTGGTGTACAGGTTCCTGAGTCTACTGGGCTCTATCATATCTACATTTGAAACTGTGTATGGAGTCAGCCTCCAGCAGTTTGTGCGTGTGTACTAGCCTATTTGTGCCTGTAAGATCGAGCATTAGCTCTTGGACCCCGCTTTTCTGGTTGATTAACCTGGTTGGATAATCTGGTTGATTAACTCAATGACCCCCCCCCCCCCTGGCCTATTTCACTATCATAACTACTTTTAAAATGTTGAATTACCTTTGTTTCTACAACCTGCTCCTTTATTTCATTCCATTTTGGAATGAGTGGCCAGTTTGCCGAGCGAACAGGGGCCAGATTCACGAAAGCCCTTACGCAAGCACTTACGAACGTGTACATCTTTCCTCAATCTTTAATAAATGTAACCAAAGCCGTCAAACAGTTTACAAGCATGAAAGCTTTCCATTCAACTGTTGTTATTGTTATAAACAGCCTTCTGGTGCTTCGGAGCTCATTAACTGTTTAATAATTGGAAACAAAGCCGCCAAAGATTGAGAAAAGATGTACAGGTTCGTAAGTGCTTGCGTAAGTGCTTTCATGAATCTGGCCCCAGGCCTTCTTCTATACTAGGCTACTGCCACTGAAACTTAGAAGAGCAACAAATTAACAAAACCTGGCTTTTTGTCTGTCTATAAACAATTAATTCCTTTGAACTTACTGTTGACTAGCTGTTGTTACCATTAACTAAAAGGTCGTTCACCACTAACAAGAGGTCACCCCCCCACTACCTCTAACAAGTCCCCCCTTCCCCCTACACCACACTAACCAATAGGAAGCAACATCGTGGCTAAGCCAATTAGAGCTTGTCAGAGTGAATTACCCAAAGTCTTATTTAAATACAGTAATTGGCTGTCTCCCAGACCGGTAATTCAGCCACATGTTTTTTTTTTTTATCTTTTTGTAAAAGATAAAAGATACTTTTGTAGAAGTCTCGTTCTGGACCGGATGTGTTTTGCCTTGTTCGTGGTTGGTGTAGTTGTGTGTTAACTAGCAATTGTGTCTTAATTAACAAGATGAACACTCCTCCTCCTTCCCTCGTTACTAACAATAATATTAACACGTCCAACACTACTCCCGTCGTTGTTAAATTCTCATCATTCCTATTATCAACATTAGGGTCAATATAACTATTGTGGTTGGGATTTGGTGTTTATGTGATATTTTTGGCCTCGACAAGGGGAGCCGGTCGGCCGAGCGGACAGCACGCGGGGCTTATGATCCTGTGGTCCTGGGTTCGATCCCAGGCGCCGGCGAGAAACAATGGGCAGAGTTTCTTTCACCCTATGTCCCTGTTACCTAGCAGTAAATTAGGTACCTGGGTGTTAGTCAGCTGTCACGGGCTGCTTCCTGGGGGTGGAGGCCTGGTCGAGGACCGGGCTGCGGGGACACTGAAGCCCCGAAATCATCTCAAGATAACCTCAAGATAAGGGCCCCACCCAATACTGTGTCTCTTAACTGTTTTCAATTTGCTCACTTTTAGTCCCATCTCTGTTTCTCCTCAAGCACAGCCTCGTCTTTCAAAATTCAAATTAAAAATTCAAATGTGTATTCAGGTAAAGTACATACCTACAAGGTGTGATACAAACATTGATGGATTTATAGATGGAGCTAAGGCACTACGGGCTCACCATAGCCCGTGCTACTTGGAACTTTGTTCCAGGTAGCGAATCTTTAACAACAACAAGATAGAGTTAGTACATACAATGCCTAAAGCCACTATTACGCAAAGTGTTTCGGGCAGGAAAAAATTTTCAAATCCCACTTGAGAAATTTCCTGTTCACAACTGTTCACTTTTCAGGGAAACGTCTTCCCTCGTTTGACTTAACTTTTCAATTTGAACACTTTGTCTTAACACGCTATTTATTTCAATATATCAGAGAAACCTCTCTCTTGTTTAAATTCTTCGATTGTAGCTATATATTTCTCTATCTTTCCTATATTCTTGAGGTTATCTTGAGGTTATCTTGAGATGATTTCGGGGCTTTTTAGTGTCCCCGCGGCCCGGTCCTCGACCAGGCCTACACCCCCAGGAAGCAGCCCGTGACAGCTGACTAACACCCAGGTACCTATTTACCAGGTACCTATTCTACTGCTCATTTTGTCAACATTTCTTGCAAGATAACATGATTGCAAGCCACACTTGTGCAATGAGAGCCGAGCATGACGCGGGCATCTCTCTGATAAGAGATGAGTCTATTTATCAGCCTAATGCTTCAAATTCATGACGATTGCATTTAAATATTGACAAAGGCAATATCCGTTTCCAGTTCAATATTTAAACTGTATATGAACATCGTGTTCAAATTGTCGGTGTGTGGGGAAGGGGGGGGAGGGGGGGGCGGATAGGGGAGTGGGGAGAGAGTGTGTGTGTGTGTGTGTGTGTGTGTGTGTGTGTGTGTGTGTGTGTGTGTGTGTGTGTGTGTGTGTGTGTGTGTGTGTGTACTCATCTAATTGTGCTTGCGGGGGGTTGAGCTTTGGCTCTTTGGTCCCGCCTCTCAACTGTCAATCAACTGGTAAATCAACTGCGTGTGTGTGTGTGTGTGTGTGTGTGTCTCTCTCTCTCTCTCTCTCTCTGCCCATCCCTTCCTCTCTCCCTACATCGTTCCCCCCTCCCACTTTCCGTCTTAGGATTGGTGTGTGTTAAAGGTGTTTGTTCTAGTCAATGACTACACGTTTGTGCTGTGGTGGGCGCGGCTGGCTCCTGCACCCTACTGCCACACTCCCTCACCTACCTGAGCCTCCAGGTGTGTCAAGCTTCAGCTCACAAGCCCCAACTGTTCCCATCATCAGTAAGCTAATGCAAGGACTTCGTTCTTCAGTTTTGCTTAACATGCATGTAAAGAGGATTGTGTAAGTGCATTTTTTTTCCTTTTTTAGAGCAGCGACCACCGTTAAATAAGCTCCCAGGGCTAGAGGAAGTGTTTGTTATAGTGTAGTAAGAATGTGAAGAGCTCAGTGGTCCCCTTGTTTTGTATATTTAATAAATCATTTGAGTCGTGGAGGGCTGCCAACGTGGTGCCGATTTTAAAGATGGGAGATAGATTACTCGCGTCGAACTATTGTCTCATTGGGATAACGTCTATTGTAGGAAAATTGCTTCAATCGATAATAGAAAGAAAATATTCGTTTACACCTTGAAAAAAAACATAGATGATTAAAGGATTTACAACATGGTTTCACTAAGGGATGTTTGTGTTTGACAAATTGACACCTTTTACAGTACATGTTAAGTAGTTGACAGTACTATGTAATGACCTGAACCTAACAAAGGCTTTGATGCTGTACTTTGACTCATTAAAGTGTTTAAGTTAAAAAAAAAACAGTGTACTGGAATGTGCGTTCATCCTAAGCTGGATTTGTGAGTAGTTAATCAAAGAAAACAGACTTAGGTTAACTGCGTTTAGGTGAGAGTGGAAAACCGTTGTAAGAGAAGTGCCTCAAGGCTCTGTCCTGGGACCTCCGTTCTTTACCATATATATAAATAATTGTGACAATTCTTATTCAACAGCAACATTTACAAATTCGGAACCGATATTAAAGCAAGTCGAGGAAAATATGAGAAAACACAAAATAATTAAAAGACGATCTAGATTAGCTTTTTAAATGAGCGATGAGAGAGTAGTAGACTTAGTTCAGTACTGAAAAATACACAAAAAAGTAAGATTCTGACTTAAAGAGCGATTACAGAATAAAGTTACCGAGCAAAACTGAAATTGCGAAATCCGAAAGTGAAATATATTTCAGAGTCATTATTAGCACGAATCTTAAGCGCCCCCAAAAATCAATGCATAAATGCATGCAATAAAGCAAATAGGCTATTGAGATTTATTGCAAGTAGCATTAGCAACAAGAATTTTTAATATACTTCAGCTTTATCTTGCCCCTGTTAGCCTCTATTTATATTAAACAGTTCAGTTTTAATCTCGTACTAAACAATTTGAAACCTTTACTCAGAATAATAAAGTTAATCACAGGAATTAGAAACCTCCGTTATGAAGAGAGATTAAAAAACAACTTTATTTACAACCTCCACAAGAACAATCTTGAGGTTATCTTGAAATGATATCGGGGCTTAGCGTCCCAGCGGCCCGGTCCTCGACCAGGCCTCCACCCCCAGGAAGCAGCCCGTAGCAGCTGTCTAACTCTCAGGTACCTATTTACTGCTAGGTAATCAGTGGCATCAGGGTAAAAGAAACGCTGCTCATTTGTTTCCGCCTCCACCGGGGATCGAACCCGGAACCCGAATAATGTCCTGCCTGAGGGAGTGAGCTCATGCATGACAATATTTGTAAAGATGCAAAGCTAATAAGGAACTAGAACTACAGGACATTACGGGATAACATTGATAAATTACATTATGGGGCGAAATGGCTGCTAGAACTCAATCCCAGTAAGTGTAAGGAAATGAAGATGAGAAAGGGGGCAAGACGGTTAGGTTAGGTTAAACACTCTCCCCCACACCCACACTCTCTCCTCCCACACCCACACTCTCCCCCACTCTCACCCACACCACACTCCCCCCACACTCTCCCCCACACCACACTCTCCCCCACACCCACACTCTCCCCCACAACCACACTCTCCCCACCCCACACACTCCCCCCACACCCAAACTCTCCCTCCACACCCACACACTCTCCCCACAACCCACACTCTCTCCCCCCCACACCCACACTCTCTCCCCCCACACCCACACTCTCTCCCCCACACCCACACTCTCTCCCCACCCCACACCCCACACTCTCTCCCCCACACCCACACTCTCTCCCCACACCCACACTCTCCCCCACACCCACTCTCTCCCCCCACACCCACACTCTCTCCCCCACACCCACTCTCTCCCCCACACCCACACTCTCCCCCACACCCACACTCTCCCCCCCACACCCACACTCTCTCCCCCACACCCACACTCTCCCCCACACCCACACTCTCCCCCCCCCACACCCACACCCCCACGCCCACACCCAATCTCGCCCACATTTCAAATTCCCCCAAACTGCTCACTAATTCTTCACTTCCTCAACCTCTTCCTTATGCATTACTCAAAGTTACTGGTTTAAACAGTCTGTCTGTCAACACTCTCGCGGGTGTTGCTACACTCTAGCGGATGTTGCTACACTCTAGCGGGTGTTGCTACACTCTAGTGGGTCTTGCTACACTCTAGCGGGTCTTGCTACACTCTAGCGGGTCTTGCTACACTCTAGCGGGTGTTGCTACACTCTAGCGGATGTTGCTACACTCTAGTGGGTCTTGCTACACTCTAGCGGGTCTTGCTACACTCTAGCGGGTCTTGCTACACTCTAGCGGGTCTTGCTACACTCTAGCGGGTGTTGCTACACTCTAGCGGGTCTTGCTACACTCTAGCGGGTGTTGCTACACTCTAGCGGGTGTTGCTACACTCTAGCGGGTCTTGCTACACCCCCCCCCCCACCCACCCACAAGATGGGCACCTTACCCTGAGATTACCTTGAGCTGGTTTCACGGGTTAAAATATATGTAAATAGCATCAAATGACTTAATTATCCACCTGGTAGTCTCGAGCGGGCTACAGCATGTACAGGCGGGTGCGTTCTCGACTCACAATCGAGAATTCCGGGATCGAAGCCCAAGCGGAACAGAAATAGTTGGGAGGCATTTCCTATCATCTAAAGCCCTTGTTTACCTAGTACTAAGTAGGTACCCAGGAGTTTCCTCTTCACTCTATACACACACACACCTATTCCATGCAGCACCACCCTATCCCTTCCTTTCCCATCCTTGCTGAATTTTTGATGTACAGATTACAAGTTCACCTATCCTCTCACCCCCCTATCCCCTATCCCAGCGGACCTTCGTCTTCAGCCTCCTCTTCCACTACCATCCCTCAATGACTCTTCAAAGGTTCAAAAAAAAATTCCAAAATGTTCCAAAACTCTAGAACAAGTAAGTTCCAGATCCCATTTTCCTTGACAACCTCTGAGTCCAACATCTGAATGCAGGTAGAACACTGGGACTCAAGATCAATGACTCAAGAATCAAAATTCACTTATAGATAGAATAATCTCAGCAAAAACCGCCTTTAGGCAAATAAAGAACATTCCGAAACCTTAGCACTAACATCCAACTTCACTTATACAAGGGTCTAGTTCAGCTGTATTTCCAGTACCACTACATACTGGATGGTACCTCCAGTACCACTAAATGAACATTAATGCAAACACGTCTAACAATGCAAAACAAGGCACTAAGAAATCAGAAGAGCAAAACAACATCCACCACATGCCCAAACAATTCAGACATCAGACCACATCATCATGCTAACAGGATGTTAGGAGACCCAATGTTAGGAAGATGATGAGTCGCCCCGCTCCCAAAGCTGGAGCCCAGGAGCTCAGATCCCCTTTAAAGGACAATCAGGCCCCACAAGACACAATTCCAAGTTGAAACACCTAGAAAATCCCACGAGAGAAAAATAAGACGCCCCAGAAACATAACATCAATACATGTATAAGATCATCTATGTATATGTGTGCATGCTACATAGTATTCATGTAGACATCCAACATGTATGTTGAAATACATCACGCAAACCTCTCACACACTCACAGCTCCCTGACAAAGGCGAGGAAGCTAAGCTTAGCTGCCAACACACACACACACACACACACACACACACACACACACACACACACACACACACACACACACACACACACGAGACCCCGGAGCCACGGGGTCTCGTAGCCTGGTGGATAGCGCGCAGGACTCGTAATTCTGTGGCGCGGGTTCGGTTCCCGCACGAGGCAGAAACAAATGGGCAAAGTTTCTTTCACCCTAAGTGCCCCTGTTACCTAGCAGTAAATAGGTACCTGGGAGTTAGTCAGCTGTCACGGGCTGCTTCCTGGTGTGTGTGTGTGTGTGTGTGTGTGTGTGTGTGGTGTGGAAAAAAAAGTAGTTAGTAAAACAGTTCATTGACAGTTGAGAGGCGGGCCGAAAGAGCAAAGTTCAACCCCCGCAAAACACAACTAGTAAACACACACACACACACACACACACACACACACACACACACACACACACACACACACACACACACACACACACACACACACATGATCACCACATTCAAGATTCTCAGGGGAATCGATAGGGTAGATAAAGACAGGTTATTTAACACAAAGGGAACACGCACAAGGGGACACAGGTGGAAACTGAGTGCCCAAATGAGCCACAGAGATATTAGAAAGAACTTTTTTAGTGTCAGAGTGATTGACAAATGGAATGCATGAGGTAGTGATGTGGTGGAGGATGACTCCATACACAGTTTCAAGTGTAGATATGATAGAGCCCAATAGGCTCAGGAATCTGTACACCTGTTGATTGACGGTTGAAAGGCGGGACCAAAGAGCCAGAGCTCAACCCCCTACAAGCACAACTAGGTGAGTATACACACACACACACACACACACACACACACACACACACACACACACACACACACACACACACACACACACACACACGTGTGGTGGCAGCAAGGAAGTCAGTCCGCCTGCTTTTAGAACCCATATTATACTCAACATTTTAAAACCTTTCCCTTAATACCTTCCTTCACTATCCTCCCTGAAAAAGATGACCCCCCCCCCCCACACACACACCAGAGGATGAATCAATCTATCCCAGAGGATGGGAGAGATTGATGAAGATTAAGCTAGCCACCCAAGAAGTGGCACGGGCATGAATAGCCCGAAAAGGGAGAGAGGAATTGAAAAAGTCAACCTTACCTACCTTGAGGTTACCTTCAGGTGATTTCGAGGCTTAGCGACTCCTCGTTGCTAGACTGATCAACCAGGCTGTTGGACGTGGCTGCTCGCAGCCTGACATATGAGTCACAGCCTGATTGATCAGGTATCAAAGAAACAAAGACTAAAAAATCTCCCATCCCTCACGACCTAGAAAGCCCCCTCCCCCACACGGAGGAACTCCCCCCTAATCAGAACCCCTTCCCCCGCCCCCAACCCCCCTCTTTTCCCCCCCCCCCACCCCCTCCCCCCCACGTAGTGACTGCTCAGAGCCTATTCTTGACACCTTCCCACACTTCAACGGTATTTCCATCCCTGCTGCTTACTCTCTCAAAATACATACATTATATGTATGTATATATGCATATGCATATATATATATATATATATATATATATATATATATATATATATATATATATATATATATATATATATATATATATATATATGCGGAAAATCCACAGAGAAATATGAAATGAGGTGAACGTTTCGGCTTTGTTAAAGCCTTTGTCAACACCAGACTGACTCAAGTCAGTCTGGTGTTGACAAAGGCTTTAACAAAGCCGAAACGTTCACCTCATTTCATATTTCTCTGTGGATTTTCCGCATAAAATGATCAGTGTTTTGTGATCGTCAATTGCATATATATATATATATATGCAATTGCCGATCACTAAACACTGATCATTTGTATGCGGGAAAAACCACAAAGAAATGGGGGAAAGAGAGATGAACGTTTCGGCCTGTTAAAGCCTTTGTCAACACCAGACTAGAGAAAGAGAGAGAGGATAGAGGCCAGCACCTGGAACCTGACCAACCCATCTCTAGGGAAAGAATTAATCAGAAACAGGAATAGCTTAGCTTACAATGGTCAAAGAGGATTACGCAGTCAAAGAATAAGGATGAAAGATTAAAGAAAAGCCTCATGAACACACAATATATGAATATAAAATTGTAATGAGACATTGTAAGCCTTTCAGAGTTTTTTCTTAAACTGTTGCGCAATATTGTAACTTAAAACTGGGTCAAGTTTGTACATACCGGTACTAACATTGAGAAGATTTGGACATTGACTAATTAGGGCAGTCTCAATTAAATTCCGTTCCACAAAGCCATTGCAATTGGCAATGGCTTTTCGCCCCATCCCAATTAACAGTGTGATCACACAAACTTGTATGTAGATACAAAGTATTAGACGTTTGGGCAGTTCTTATACTATAAGCATGTTGGGACATACGTAATTGTAAGGATTTTCCTGTTTGTTATATGTATATATATATATATATATATATATATATATATATATATATATATATATATATATATATATATATATATATGCTTGTTATATACGCAATTTGTGTTTAATTACATATCTCAAAAGGAACATTAACATGAGGAAACAGCCAGCGCTGTACACTAGTGACTGGAACCAGGGACTCGGATTATGGCTAATGTAAATGTATTTACCCTCTCGCCTCATCCTTATCCGCGGGTGGGTGAGCCCACGAGCCTCCTGGGCTGTGGTGGGAAGCAGGAGGAGCAGCGTGTTGTCACACTAACTCATCTCACGCTATTACTGATGCCACTCTTAGATATGTCTAACGAGGCAAGGTAGGAACAGAAGTGGAGGTGTGTGTGTGTGTGTGTGTGTGGTAAGGAGGAAGAAAACGTGGAGCCTGCATTGGTAGGGGGAACCTGACAAATCCCCCTGATGAACCACCTTGATGATTTGTATGTTCTTTTCTCTGAGGCTTTGGGTCCTCTTTTCAACCAGACTTGATGTCTTTCAGTATATATTTGTAGTACTCACGACACACACACACACATACATACGTCCCGCCACGGCTGAGAGGCGGGACCAAAGAGCCAGAGCTCAACCCCCGCAAGCACAACTAGATGAGTAAACACACACGCATACGCACACACACATGCACGCACGCACACACACACACATAGTGTCAGAGTGGTTGACAAATGGAATGCATTAGGAAGTGATGTGGTGGAGGCTGACTCCATACACAGCCTCAAATGTAGATATGATAGAGCCCAGTAGGCTCAGGAACCTGTACACCAGTTGATTGACGGTTGAGAGGCGGGACCAAAGAGCCAGAGCTCAACCCCCGCAAACACAACTAGGTGAGTACAACTAGGTGAGTACACACACACACACACACACACAACATTGTGTCTGAACTGAGAGCGGAAGCGTGCAACAGCTGACCAGACTAAACTGCCCAATTGTGGCACAGTTTGCCGTGATTTGTCACACTTCCGTCCACCTGTTACATAACCACCATAACCAACACAGCACCAGATCGACCGTCCACCAATGCTGGAACCCTCAAGTCTAGAGAACTGTTGTGTGCTGCAACGGGTTAAGCGGTCCGTCTAATTACCACAAGCTACCACAAGCTACACAAACTTCAGAAAGCTTCCTGGCAATACGTTAGTAATGAATAAATATGATATATTTACTCATTATAATGTTGGTGCTGAATGTACAACACGAAAAAACATAATTTTAATCTGAAAAAGTATCTTTTTATAAAGAAATTAGACGAAAATAAAAAGCTGGTGACGCCAAATCAAGTCGACGATCCAAGCGTCGGTTAGGTTAGGTTAGGTTTGGTTAAGTTAGGTTAGGTTAGGTTAGGTTAGGATAGGTTAGGATAGGTTAGGATAGGTTAGGTTAGGTTAGGTTAGGTTAGGATAGGTTAGGATAGGTTAGGTTAGGTTAGGATAGGTTAGGATAGGATAGGTTAGGTTAGGTTAGGTTAGGTTAGGTTAGGTTAGGATAGGTTAGGATAGGTTAGGATAGGTTAGGTTAGGTTAGGTCAGCCTAACTTAATATATCATATTTATTCATTACTAACGTATTGCCAGGAAGCTTTCTGAAGTTTGTGTAGTTTGTGGTAGCTTGTGGTAATTAGACGGACCCGGGTTAAGCGCTAAGGATTAGGGTAAGAATTAGCGTCAGGGTGTTGGGTCCTGTAGCATCAAAGACCTGTATGAAAGTCCTGTAATTCATGTGTAGAACTGGTTTTAACCTAATGTAATTATAATATGTTGAACCTACACAAGCCAGCTTCTAACGTCCACTTGGACATAACAGTCTGATGAATCAACACAGCTTATCTATGTAGCTTCTAACCCCCCCACCCACCCACACACACACACACACACAGACCTGTCTCCTGCAGCACATATCAAGCGGATAACATCAGCGGCATATGCCAGGCTGGCCAACATACGAACGGCATTCAGAAACTTGTGTAAAGAATCATTCAGAACTTTGTATACCACATATGTCAGGCCAATCCTGGAGTATGCAGCCCCAGCATGGAGTTCATATCTAGTCAAGGATAAGATTAAACTGGAAAAGGTTCAAAGGTTTGCCACCAGACTAGTACCCGAGCTGAGAGGTATGAGCTACAAGGAGAGACTACGGGAATTAAACCTCACTTCGCTGGAAGACAGAAGAGTTAGGGGGACATGATCACCACATTCAAGATTCTGAAGGGGATTGATAGGGTAGATAAAGACAGTCTATTTAACACAAGGGGAACACGCACAAGGGGACACAGGTGGAAACTGAGTGCCCAAATGAGCCACAGAGATATTAGAAAGAACTTTTTTAGTGTCAGAGTGGTTGACAAATGGAATGCATTAGGGGGTGATGTGGTGGAGGCTGACTCCATACACAGTTTCAAGTGTAGATATGACAGAGCCCGATAGGCTCAGGAATCTGTACACCTGTTGATTGACGGTTGAGAGGCGGGACCAAAGAGCCAGAGCTCAACCCCCGCAAACACAACTAGGTGAGTACAACTAGGTGAGTACACACATACACACACACACACACACACACACACACGCACGCACGCACGCACGCACGCACACACACACACACACACACACACACACACACACACACACACACACACCCTTCCTCGCGATCGCTAATGATTCATAGAGAGAACATTGCTCTTGAAAAAGCCTTTGAGAGCGATAAGACAGTTCTGAGAATTTATGAGGAAATTTAATAAGTGTGTGTTAAAAGCCTTAGACGTTTAGGCACTTCTGGGAGCTCTCTACCCACAAGACCTTGAATGTGGACTCTACTGACCATGTCGTAGATCAATCGATTACGGCAGCGTCTGGGATGCTCTCGGACGTAAGTTCGAATCCTCGTCACGGCCCTTGTGGATTTGTTCAGTGGAAACGGTCTTTAGGGGCTCAAGAGCCTCATGCCATATGCAACAGTTGCCATACAGTTGCCAAAGGGAAACAGCAAGCAGCTATGAGAGGCCCGCTTGGAGCAACAGCTGTGAAAAGCTTTAAATATATATATAAGACGGAGACCCTTTTAGCTTTAAGGTTGCAAGCAGGTGAGGAAAGCGAGGGGAGGTGAGGAAAGTGAGGTAACATATAGGAGAGAGAGAGAGAGAGAGAGAGAGAGAGAGAGAGAGAGAGAGAGAGAGAGAGAGAGAGAGAGAGAGAGAGAGAGAGAGAGAGAGAGAGAGAGAGAGAGAGAGAGAGAGAGAGAGAGAGAGAGAGAGAGAGAGAGAGAGAGAGAGAGAGAGAGAGAGAGAGAGAGAGAGAGAGATTCAGCATTAGCAAATTGATGTCTCGAGTATACACAATACTAGCCAACTAACAAAATATCAGAGTAGCCTTTGAAAACTTTGTCAAAAATGGCCATCGGAGTACTTTATACAACCTACACAAGACCCACCCTGGAGTATGCAGCTGCAGCATGTAACCCTTCCCAAAGACCCCAGACAAGAAAGCTACATAAAGTCCAGATATTATATATTGTGGCACTAAGTTTGCCACCCGACACGTGGATACATCTAGATGAGATGTATTCGCACACACACACACACACACACACACACACACACACACACACACACACACACACACACACACACACACACACACACAGTTAGAGTTTAATCCAAGCAAATGTAATGTAATGAAGATAGGGGTAGGAAGCAGGAGACCAGATACAAGGTATCACTTGGGAGATGAAATACTTCAAGAGTCCGAGAGAGAGAAAGACCTGGGGGTTGATATCACGCCAGACCTGTCCCCTGATGCTCATATCAAGAGGATAACAGCAGCAGCATATGCCAGGTTGGCTAACATAAGAACGGCCTTTAGAAACTTGTGTAAGGAATCTTTCAGAACATTATATACCACATATGTCAGACCAATCCTGGAGTATGCGGCACCAGCATGGAGTCCATATCTAGTCAAGCATAAGACTAAAATGGAAAAGGTTCAAAGGTTTGCCACCAGACTAGTACCCGAGCTGAGAGGTATGAGCTACGAGGAGAGACTACGGGAATTAAACCTCACTTCGTTGGAAGACAGAAGAGTTAGGGGGGACATGATCACCACATTCAAGATCCTCAAGGGAATTGACAGGGTTGATAAAGACAGGCTGTTTAACACAAGGGGCACACGCACTAGGGGACACAGGTGGAAACTGAGTGCCCAAATGAGCCACAGAGATATTAGAAAGAACTTTTTTAGTGTCAGAGTGGTTGACAAATGGAATGCATTAGGAAGTGATGTGGTGGAGGCTGACTCCATACACAGTTTCAAGTGTAGATATGATAGAGCCCAATAGGCTCAGGAATCTGTACACCTGTTGATTGACGGTTGAGAGGCGGGACCAAAGAGCCAGAGCTCAACCCCCGCAAGCACAACTAGGTGAGTACAACTAGGTGAGTGCACACACACACACACACACAAACATGTCGTAGCTCAGTCGATTAAGGCAGCGTCTGGGATGCTCTCGGACGCAGGTTCGAATCCTCGTCACGGCCCTTGTGGATTTGTACTCACACACACACACACACACACACACACACACACACACACACACACACACACACACACACACACACACACACACACACACGATAACTGGGACACCTGCCCGACTAGGGTTAATGGAACTGTCAGTGATAACACAATACCAGCTGAACAAGCGCCTACAACACATGGATATCATACTAAAGAAAGATATCCAACAGGATGATACCCTCATGATGATAGAAACAGATTAAGGTCCAAATATATATATAAATGCAAGCAGATGAAAAGCATCCCACAGCCTATAGTTCTATGATATAAAGGCAGGAATATATATAAGAGAGAATATATATATAAGGAATATATATATTAGAGAGATATATATATCACTCTAATGACACAGGACTCATATAGGACCAATAACAACGATTTAAAGAATAGAAGAAAACTCACCTTAATGAGCTCTATGATATCCATATGCAGACGAGGAGTCACAATAACGTGGCTGAAATATGTTGATCAGACCACACACTAGAAAGTGAAGGGACGACGAAGTTTCGGTCCGTCCTGGACCATTCTCAAGTCGATTGTGAGAATGGTCCAGGATGGACCGAAACGTCGTCGTCCCTTCACTTTCTAGTGTGTGGTTTGATCAACAGCTCTATGATAGGCTGAGAGATCTAATACAATATAGATGGTGGCTGGCCTGCATATTAAAGACTGTCACAAGGATTTTTAATTAGTGCCACAAGAGACTAATTTGCAAATTGTAGAAAATTGTAAATGCTGACAGAGAAGACGTTTGCGCCTCTGAGAAGGCTTGACTGGGTGAACAAATTCACAAGGGCCGTGACGAGGATTCGAACTTTCGTCCGAGTGAAGATGGGGGAGACTAGGGGGGGGGATATAAGGGTGAGGGGGAGGGATGAGGATACAAGAAAATGGGAGAAGGGGAAGGATAAAAGAGGGGGTAAGAGTGGGATAGAGTAGAAGGATAAGAGACCCGAGTACAGCCGGAAAACACCATCTAGAATCTTCATCAAAAAACAAAATTTTTGACATCTTACTCTGGCCACGGAAGACAGAAACAGACGTTCTCTTACAGGACTTCTTAAACTTATTTCTTAAACAGAAATATTACAGGAACAACCGTGGACATCTTCAAGAGGAAACTAGATTGTTTCCTTCAAGGAGTGCCGGACCAACCTGGCTGTGGTGGGTATGTGGGCCTGCGGGCCGCTCCAAGCAACAGCCTGGTGGACCAAACTCTCACAAGTCAAGTCTGGCCTCGGGCTGGGCTTGGGGAGTAGAAGAACTCCCAGAACCCCATCAAGCAGGTATCAACCAGGTATCTCTACGAGGCAAAGAGAGAGACCATCTTGGATGGTAACTAAAGTTGCTCATACACACCAGCTATAGACAACCTGCAAAGTCTTCCAAGTCAATATTGCAGGGCAAGATTGCAGGATAAGGACCCCCAGGTGACCCCTTATGTGCAGCATGAGGACCCCAGGACCCCCAGGTGACCCCTTATGTGCAGCATGAGGACCCCCCCCCCAGGTACAAGGAGTAAGCAGGCAGGTCCAGAAGGATGCTCAAGGCATTAAACTCACACACACATATGATCCCATTGACTATGTCGTAGCTCAGTCGATTAAGGCAGCGTCTGGGATGCTCTCGGACGCAGGTTCGAATCCTCGTCACGGCCCTTGTGGATTTGTTCATGATCCCATCCTCCAGAACTTTCAATAACTCTCATGTGATCAGCAAAGGCTCTCTATCTGGTATGGATTACCAATAGAGGGGGACTACGGTGAGGCTCGATCTACTACGGGCTCACCATAGCCCGTGCTACTTGGAACTTTTTGTTCCAGGTAGCAAATCTTAAACAACAACAACAACGGTAAGGCTGGGCTGAGGGGGGTTGATTGGTGTGGATTATTGATGGATGAGTAAGGTATGGTAAGGATGAGTAAGGTATGGTAAGGATGAGTAAGGTATAGTAAGGTATGGTAAGGATGAGTAAGGTATGGTGGGTAAAATATGAGTGGGTGAGGGGAAGCGAACTATCAGGGAAAAGTGCCATGTCATTACCACTATAAAGCAACTGATCAGGAAAAAGATGTGGGATGGGACGGGGGAAAAGAATGGTGCCGAACCATTTGGACGGTCGGGGATTGAACGCCGACCTGCATGAGGCGAGACCGTCGCTCTACCATCCAGGCCAAGTGGCTGGATGACACAGTGTAATCCCTGACTCCCTCTGTTTAAATAGTAATTTATGTAGCTATGCGCACCATAGTATAAACGTTGACACACTAAGCAATTAGATAGTAGAATTTTGTACTATTCACTCCAGTTCAATAAAAATAAAGCTAAAAACAAATTTAAATATTCCTCGGCCTAGTATAGCAGACACAAGTAAAATATTAGGCCTCGGATATAGTATATTAGGCCTAGGAAAGTTAGGGTACTTTAGTTTGTCTCTGCAACATATATAGAAAACCTTTTCCGGGTTCTCCAAATTGTATAGTACCAATTTCTATCTGCGTTAGAAACTACGGCCCACATATGTACTACGGACGGCCCACATATGTACTACGGCCCACATATGTACTACGGCCCACATATGTACTACGGCCCACATATGTACTACGGCCCACATATGTACTACGGCCCACATATGTACTACGGTCCACATATGTACTACGGCCCACATATGTACTACGGTCCACATATGTACTACGGCCCACATATGTACTACGGCCCACATATGTACTACGGCCCACATATGTACTACGGTCCACATATGTACTACGGCCCACATATGTACTACGGTCCACATATGTACTACGGCCCACATATGTACTACGGCCCACATATGTACTACGGCCCGCATTGTTACTATCAATACCACCAAAATAGGAGGTTGGGTTGTCAACACAGTACTCGATAATGTCATAAATACATCAATGTACACAATACATATTTGTACTGTGTACAGTGATGCATTATCTACGTTATTTTTCTTCCCCCCCCTCCGTCCTTTTATTTTTCCTTCCCCCCTTCAGTCTTTTATTTTTATTTTTTCTACCCCCCTCCTTCGGTCTTTTATTTTTAATTTTTCTACCCCCTCCTTCAGTCTTTTATTTTTATTTTTCTACCCCCTCCTTCGGTCTTTTATTTTTATTTTTTCTACCCCCTTCCTTCAGTCTTTTATTTTTATTTTTTCTACTCCCTACTTCAGTCTTTTATTTTTATTTTTTCTATCCCTCCTTCAGTCTTTTATTTATATATTTTTTTCTACCCCCCTCCTTCAGTCCTTTTTTTTATTTTTTCTACGCCCTATTTCAGTCTTTTATTTTTCTTGTTTCTACCCCCTCCTTCAGTCTTTTATTTTTATTTTTTCTACTCTTCTTTTCATTATGTATGCTTTACCCGTTTCTCCTCCCTTCCCTCTCCCTCCATCATACTAGAGCGGAAGACGTGGAAGTTGGCAAGTTTCCTCAGAGTGTTATGACCTAATTACAACTCAAGGCAGCAGCCGCCATGCACAAGGACTCTGCCTTGGGGGGACTTAAGTAAGTATTCATGACCAACACACAGCCGTCTGGGGAAAGGTGAAATGGAATGAAGGTGCAACGGAATGGGTTGAACCTCACAAACACAGGCACCACCAGGTATTGTGGACATGGGTACAGGCTTCTATGTAGCTACTGTATCCCTGCTGGTAGGTCTGCCCTTACAAGTCAGGAACCTGTACACCAGTTGAGCAAATCCTCACGAGGGCCGTGATGAGGGTTCGAACTTACGGCCAGGATGATTCCGGACGCTGCCTTAGTCGACTAGGCCACTACATGGAAAATAATTGCAATCGGGAGTTCTACTGACCTCACAGGGTTCATTTGATGCACCATGCTATTGTGATTTGTGTGTGTACATCAGTTGATTGACAGTTGAGAGGCGGGACCAAAGAGCCGAAGCTAAACTAGATGAGTATACTCCGTGACTGTCTCGAAGCTCCATTTCACACCAACACACTAATTCTAATCCCTAGCTTTTTAATCCATGAAATCCCATCCCTTTAGGCACCACCAGCAGCCTATCCCAAGGCAGATGTCTACCCATTAATCTCCCTCTGACCCTTGTAAACTCTCAAGGCCTGTTGTACAAGAGCGCCTGAGAGCTGATGTCATACCTCTGGAGTGTGGGGTTGTGTGTGTGGCACAGCCATGTGGGGTCATGATGGTGGCACAGATCAGTAACTCTGACCTCGAGATATCTAGCAAACATCAAACACCTCCCCGAGATACCTAACTACCAAACCATATTTCAGGCTGTCAATTGTATCAGTCTACAACCTCTCTCATGGACTCTACAGGGATTAGTAACCATAAACAACCTCAATAGGAGAAGAGTAGAAATAGCCTACGTTACTCTATCCTCGTTTCATGCAGGTCGGCGTTCAATCCCCGACCGTTCAAGTGGTTGGGCACCATTCCTTTCCCCCATCCTATCCCAAATCCTTATCCAGACTCTTCCCAGTACTATACAGTCGTAATGGCTTTGTGCTTTCCCTTATAATTCCCCTCCCTCCCTTTGAGATGTATTTTTTTGGGGTCAATAAAAATACTTGAACTTGAATTGAACCTCACCAGGGGGAGGGGGGGGGTAGAAATAGCCTAGGCTACTCTATTATTTTGTTTATTTAGACGAGAAAAATCCTCATACTTGAACTTGGATCTCACCAATAACCTCCAAATCTTAAGCACTGTAACCCAGCACCTCAAGGTAACCTCAAGGTAACCTCAAGGTAACCCCACAAACG